>NW_025999969.1:639277-660545 GCF_001458135.2 Marmota marmota marmota
TATATATATATTAGTTGTTGATGGACCTTGATTTTATTTATTTGTATGTGATGCTGAGAATCGAACCCAGTGCCTCACACATGCTAGGCAAGCGCTCTACCACTGAGCCACAACCCCAACCCCTATTATATCTTTTTAAAAAGAAGAGTGTTGGTAAGGATATGAAGAAATAGGGACTCTTGTGCATTGCTGATGGGAAATAGAAAACATTGCAGGTGCTGTAAAAAAATGCACCTGTATATTAATTTATAAAAAGAACCAGAACTCAGTTGAACCCAAAAATTCAAATAAGGCCTTTAACATATAAAAAGATGTTTTCTGACACATACACACACACACACACACACACACACACACAAAGCTGCAGCTCACAGTTTCTCAAAATATTAAACATGGGTTTGGGTGCAGGGGCGCAGACCTATAATCCCCTGCTCGGGAGGCTGAGGCAGGAGGATTGAAAATTCAAAGTCAGCCTCAGCAATTTAGTGAGGCCCTAAGCAACTTAGTAAGACCCTGTCTCAAAATAAAATATTAAAAAGGCTGGTGATATGGCTTAGTGATTAAGTGCCCCTGGGTTCAATCACTGGTACAACACAAATAAATAAGTAAACATATAATAAAATAAATATATATGAAATTACCAGGTGATACAGCAATTCTACTTATTTGGAGCATACACCAAAGTAAGTAAAAGAAGGGATTTTAAACAAATATTTGTACACTTCTACTGAAAGGTAGAAGTGACCCAAGTGTCCACTGACAGACAAATGGAGTATGATTCATCCTTTAAAAGGAAGGAACTTATGAAACATGCTATAACATAGATAAACCTTGAAGACATGGTGCTAAGTGAAATCAACCAGTTTCAAAAGTACAAAATTGTATGATTCCACTTACATGAGGTACATAGAGTAGTCAGACTCATAGAAAGTAGAATGGTGGTTGCTAGGAGCTGGGGAAAGGAGGGAATAGGTATACAGTGCTTAATGTCTACAGAGTTTCAATTTTGCCAGATGAGGAGTTCCATGGATAGATGGCAGTGATGGATATGAATGTAATCAACACTACTGAATTGTACACTGTAAATGGTTAAGAGATAACTTTCATGTTACATATTCTTTAATCATATATTTTAAAACAGAGTCTCAGTTTTTAAAGAGCCCAAAGTTACTTCTGTTTGTCTAAACTTGATCAGACTCAGTTACTGACTAGCAACAATCAGTCATTCATTCCCCAGATATGTATTAAGCATATGCCATATGCCTTACTCTTCAAAATACCTGGGATACAGTAGAATCAATATAATAAAAAACAATAAAAACAAATAGCCCTGATTGTCACAGAGCTTATACTCTAGACTGATTAAAATTCAAGATTCATTTTGAAATCTAAATGCAGATACAGATGGTCACCATCTGTAATGGCTTGACTTATGCATTTTTTTCTTGGTTGCTCTTGTTGTTTAATTTATGACGGTATAAAAGTGACACACACTCAGTAGAAACCATGCTTTGTGTTTTGATCTTCTCCCAGGGTAGGGATATGCAGTACCATGTTTTCTTTCCTGTAATGCTGGGTAGTGATAGGAAGCTTCAGTTCCCAGTCAGCCACTGGCATACAAAAGTAAACAACAGATACTGTACATTGTACTGTGGTGCCAGCATTTTTGAATATTGAATTTTGGGTTTTCATATCCCATCTTGTCTAAAAAATGCCTATCTGTATATGTATATGAGATATTCAACATCTTACTATTAATAATGCTTTGTGTTAAGACAATTTTGCTCAACTGTAGATTAATATAAGTGCTCTGAGCACGTGTAAAGTAGAATAGGTTAAGTTAAGATGGCCAGTAGATTAGGGATATAAGTATATATCTGACTTACTGTGTTATTAATCTTGATGGGTCTAATAGAGTATAACACCATCATCAATCAAGGAGCATCTGTGTATTAATTTACAAAAAGAACCAGAACTCAAAGTTGAACCCCAAAATACAAATAAGTCCTTTAACATATGAAAAGATGTTTTCTAACACCAAAATAAAATCAAAAAATGGGCAAAAGAACTGAATAGACAATTCACAGAAGAAGAAATACGATCTATCAACAAAAATGAAAAAATGTTCAACATCTCTAATAATTAGAGAAATGCAAATTAAAACTACATAGCGATTTCATCTCATTCCAGTCAGAATGGCAATTATCAAGAATACAAGTGGGGGTGGGGTTGTAGATCAGTGGTAGAGCGCTTGCCTAACACATGTGAGGCACTAGGTGTGATCCTCAGCACTGCATAAAAATAAATAAATAAAATGAAGTCATTATGTCCATCTACAACTAAAAATTATTTTTAAAAAAGAATATAAGTAACAATAAAGGTTGGCGAGGATATGAGGGTAAAGGTACACTCGTACATTGCTGGTGGGATGCAAATTGGTGCAAACACTCTGGAAAGCAATATGGAGATTCCTCAGAAACCTTGGAACGGAACTTCCCATCATTGGATCCAGTTATCCCACTCCTCAGCATATACCCAAAGAACTTAAAATCAGCATACTATAGTGACATGGTCACATCAATGTTTATAGCAGCTCAATTCACAATAGCTAAGCTATGGAACCAACCTAGGTGCCCTTCAACAGATGAATGGATAAAGAAAATGTGGTACATATACACAATGGAATATTACTCAGCCATAAAGAAGAATGAAATGATGGAATTTGCAGGTAAATGGATGGAACTAGAGACTATCATTATAGGTGAAATAAGTCAATCCCCAAAACCAAGGCCAAATGTTCTCTCTGATATATGGATGCTAACTCACAATAAGTAGGGATGCGGGGGGCGGATAGAAGTTCACTGGATGAGACAAAGGCTAATAAAGGGAAGGGCAGGGAGATGGGAATAGGAAAGACAGTAGAATGAATCAGACTTAACTTTCCTATGTTCATATATGAATACATGACCAGTGAAACTCCACATCATGTACAATCACAAGAATGGGAAGTTATATTCCATATATGTATACTGTGTCAAAATACATTCTACTGTCATGTATATCTAAAAAAAAAGTAAAATTTTTTTAAATACTTATTTCTTAGTTTTTTTAGGTGGACACAATATCTTTACATTTATGTGGTGCTGAGAATCGAACCCAGTGCCTCACGCATGCTAGGCAAGTACACTACCACTTGAGCCACATCCCCAGCCCTAAATTAAAAAAAAGACATTTTCTTTTCATCTCACTCAAAATAAGAGAAATGCACATTTAAGTTACACTCTCCCCCCCGCCCCTTATTGATTGGCACAAAGTCCAAATTGTTGACCAAGTACTCTACTGGTGAGGCCATGGGGAAACAGGGGCAGGCCCATGCACTGCTGAGCCTCGCATGTTCATGCCAATCAATATGGAGAACAATAAAACCATAACTCCAAGGGGCTCCATCAGTGCCACAAGAGGCTTCCCAGTCAGTCACCTGTCCCAGGAATTGTATCCAATTTGTACTCCAAGAATGAATTCTAGAAATAAATGCAAGTTGGTAAAGATACATATAGGATGATACTTGTTACATTATTTGTAATCACAAAAATGTCAAAACTCTGAATGTTTAACAATTAAGAAATAGTTGAACAAATAATGGTCTAGCCATAGTATGGAATATTATGGATTAATTGAAAATAGCTAAGGTTGTCTACTTCCATCATATATTAAATAAATATCAAGTTGCAGACAAATATATCATCATATTAATTAACCACACACCCAACGGTGCTCTCAGGACTTTTAATACAATATCTCATTTAATTTTTGCAACAACCTTATGAGGTGAATACTATCATTATTCCATTTTAAAGATGAAAGCAAACAATGGGGAGGCAAAGTAATCTGCCCAAGGTTAACCAGTTAGGATATGACTAGGCCTTGGAATAGAACCCAGGGAGGGTGGCTTTGAAGTACCAGCATAGAATCATATGGTATACTTTCTCTAAACATAACTCTAAGTTTGAATAGGTGTAGGTATACATATTTGTTTGAATGAATGTAGGAGCATGTATCTATCTATCTATCTATCTATCTATCTATATAATGGGCCCCTCTGGTATGGCTATAACTCCTGAGGTTAGGTAAGGTGAGAGAAGGGAAGGGATTTTTACTTCTTTCTATAATTTGTTTATGATTGTGTATGTGTGGTTTTCCATACCTTTCAAGTAAGTTTTGAAACAAAAAAAAAATTATACATATACATATATATATATAACCTTAGGGAAATGAAAAAAAAAATATCTACCAAGTTATTAATACAGATGTTCCTCAACCTAAAATGGGGTTACATCCTGATAAATCCATCATAAATTAATAACATAGTAAGTAAAAAATCCACTTAATATACCTAACTTAGGGAATATCATAGATTACCCTAGTTTACCTTAAACATGCTCCATTAGTCTACAGTTGGGTAAAATCGTCCAATAGATTATTTTATAATAAAAGTACTGAAAAATCTCATGTAATTTATTTAATATCTGTATCCCAAAAGCACCGACAACAGAGAACTATAGAGTATCAATTGTTTATCTTTGTGATGTAGTGGCTGACTGCCAGGGGCAGCTCCCTACCACTACCCAGAATTGTTAGAGAATAAAACACATTTTGAAAGCCTGGGAAGATATCAAAATTCAAAATTCAAAGTATAGGTTCTGCTGAATGCACATCACTTGTGCACCATCCTAGATTTAAAATTCACAAACCAAGCCAGGCTCTTGGCTGTGCACCTACCTATAATACCAGCAGCTCAGGAGGCTGAGGCAGGAGGATCGCAAGTTCAAGTTCAGCCTCAGCAATTTAGCAGGGCCCTCAGCAACTAAAAAGACCCAGTCTCAAAACAAAAAATGATAATTTTTTAAAAAAGGACTGGGGATGTGGCACAGTGGTAAATTGCCTCTGAGCTTACTCTTCAGTACAAACAAACAAACAAACAAAAAATCACAATTTGAATCACGGGAAGCTGGGCCCCTCTGGTATGGCTATAACTCCTGGGGTTGGGTAAGGTGAGAGAAGGGAAGGGATTTTTACTTCTTTCTATAATTTGTTTATGATTATGTATGTGTGGTCTTCCATACCTTTCAAGTAAGTTTTGAAACAAAAAATTAATTACAGGTTGAGAGTGAGCCTCCTCCAGACTCATCTTTTAAAATGAAATCCATCTAGCTGATTCCTAAGGCCTGAATTATTTACTGCTCCCACTCATGTCTTAGCAGGGGACTCACAACTTTACAAAATCGTGGAAGCCATTTAAAACGTCCACCATTGGATCTACTTTCCATCCCCCTGAACACCCACCCGCATCTTTGTGTCAGCGTGTCCCTACAAACACTCAAATCACTAATCCTATTTAATTTTTCTCTCTTATGCTGCCTGTGAATTTGTAGGGCAGCCCAACAGTTCTTTACAACGTACATTTCATTTAATTGAAAACTTTTACTGAATTGCCATCTACTTTTCTGTCTCCAGGCAAAATTTTCCAAAATCAAATGGTTTTCATTCATTAACAATGGAAGAAATGACAGACTCCTGGGTCCCACAGGAGGGCACTTGAATACTGAGAGTCAAGTCGGAATGGCAACATGGAAATAAATCTCAGTCAAACCACAAGCGCAAAGAGGAGGTGGGAGGGAGTAACTTGTACAGAAACCTAGTAGAAGTTTATAAGCTGTGGATTTCCGGCAGTGTCCATGCAGAAAGGACAGGCGGTGTCTTGCTGGAAAATTCTTTGCTGCGAAATGACACCTAGGCTGCTGACCTTGCCTCCCCGGCTTCCCCAACAGCGCGCTTCATTTACTCGCTGCAGCCACCTCTTCTTTCCCAGCATGGCGCCTGGGAAGCTTGTTGCTTCAACCTACTGGTGTTCTTGCATCCACCCCTGTTTTCGCTCTGCTTCAGCCAGAGAGTAGTCTGATGGGTTGAATGAATGAAGGAAGGTAGTCTTTGTTAACCCCACATAACTTGTCAAAAAGATCATGTAACTATGAAGTCAGACTTACATGATCTTTTTGAGTTCCAGAACCAGTTCTTCCACTTACTAGCCAGTCTAAGAGTTTGAGAAATGTTTGTTGTCCTGGATTGGACTTCCAGCACTGGGGGAAAAAAAAAAAAGCAAGCAAGTTTTTGTTTGTTTCCAGGGATTGAACCCAAGAGCGCTTAACCACTGAGCCATAGCTACCAGTCCCTTTTTATTTTTTCCTTTTGAGACAGGATCTCGCTAAGTTGCTAAAACTGACTTTGAATTTGCGATCCTCCTGCCTCAGCCTCTGGCTTGTGTCAAGGCGTCCGACGAAAGAATGTTTGTTGAACCAAAGAACAAGACGTCTTGAAGAGACATTTTATATTACATTAATTGTAAATGAGCTAACACTTGCACCACACCTGGCCCACAATCAGGGTGTGTAAGACTAACCACCCTCCCTCCTACACCGTGAGTTTCCTGCCAGGGGTGGGGAAAGTCGGACTCGGTTTCAGCTGCCCAACGTCCCATTAGGCGACTAGAATGACTGCATTACACACACAAACCCACATGATTGAACCCAGGGCGCCTTACCACTAAGCTACATCCCCAACCAGTCCCTTTTATTTTTGAGACAGGTTCTCGCTACATTGCGAGGCTGGCCTAGAACTTGCGATCCTCCTGCCTCAGTCGCTGGGATTACAGGCGGGCGCCACCACGCCCGGCGAGGACTACAATTTTTAACATGTTCGGGCAGGGAAACTGCTGGACCACTACAAATTCCACGTGGGTCTGGCTCCTTCGTGGCGACCACAAGTCCCATCGCGCTGCAAGAACTCCAGCTAGTACGCGCACGAACAAAGGCCTACGACACTTGCAGACAGAGTCTGACGTCTGCGCGATCCCACCCGGCAGCTTTCCCACAGCCCCAGACGGCGGCTCTGGACGTCACGCCCCCAGCTTCAGACCTCCCCAGGGTGCTTACATCAGACGCATGCGCACTCCTCCCTCTGCGTCTCCTCCCACTCTTCGTTAGTCCTTCGCGTTTCCAGTGCGGATCCTTTTTGTCCCCTACTGCGTGTGGTGTCACCTTCCCTGCGGAAGTGTTGGCTGTGAAGGAAGAACATGGCGGCCGCAGTGGTGGCGGCCCCCGGTGCTCCTGCCGGTCGAGCTAACAAGCGCGGCGGCGGCGGGCCAGGAGGCGGCGGCGGGGGAGCCAGAGCGACCGAGGAAGAACCGCCGCCGCCCCTACAAGCGGTTCTGGTGGCCGATAGCTTCGATCGCCGCTTCTTCCCTATCTCCAAGGACCAGCCTCGGGTAAGCGCCGGCACGTGAGCAGCCAGCGGACCGGGAGGTGATGGGGCTGGAGCAAGTTAACCTTTCGACTGGCTATTGAAGCATGCCCTGGAAGGTCTTCCCAATTTTCCTAAAAATTGGGTTGATCTGTTTAGAGGAAGGCAGATGTCTAAAGCTCGGTGACTGCCTGACCAAGTGAGTGACTGGCAGATGTAGGGCACTCAGGGCGGTCCTCCCAGGTTTGGGAGGAATGACGAGGAATAAATATAGAAACATTGTTTGAGGAAAGCCTGCACACAGCGATGCAGTGGCCCAAGGTGGAGGCTGCTTTGCCTTTTAACTTTGCAGTAATACAAAAGGGATAGTACCTTCCTTTGCCTCCAAAAAGGCGATGGTGTGCCTAAGAAAGAGCAGGCAGGATCTCGGGTTAGTGTATTTTTTACCTTCCAGCTTTTAATGACAACCTCCATCTGTCAAAAGGAGGACAGAATTATTTTAGGGGTTAGTTATCATCAGTCCTTGAATTCTCGAGACAATGAGAAATTGGACTGAGCTAGTCCTGGGATCATCAGGTTAAGAAGGAACTGCACTGAGTTTTGGGGAAATCTTCCCTAACTACCCCGCAAAAGATTAATGGTTGTTCATTTGTAACAAATGATGGGGGTGGCTAGTCCATGACTCTTAGGACTCAATAAAATTTTATGGGGAAGAAGACCTTAGCAGTGGTTAGAGTTCTGGTGATGTGATTGATTTCCAGTATTGTCCTTTGCCAAAAGACCCAGCAGCTCTCTATCTGATAGATTCCATGCTTACCATGTCCAAATTGCAACAACTCAGATTTTGAAGCTTAGAGCATGCTATGAACATCAAAGGTGGGAACCTGTTTATTCTTGAACTGGAAAGATAAGGCAAAACTACAGTGTTTGGGAACACTGGTAGAGGAGTGAAAATTATTGTTATGGGGTACCTAAAGGGCCCATAACAAAAGACTTCAAATATTTTTCATATCCTGCCCTGCAGGTCCTCTTGCCCCTGGCTAATGTGGCATTAATTGACTACACTCTGGAATTCCTGACTGCCACAGGTGTACAGGAAACCTTTGTCTTTTGCTGCTGGAAGGCTGCTCAAATCAAAGAACATTTACTGTAAGGCCCTGTAATTTTGCTTTCTATGCTTCACCATTTCTATCCAGTTTTTTTCAGGATGGATATAAGTAAGGGGAAACGAAGGGGTTAAAAAAAGTGTCTTTTTAGATCCTATTGTAAGGTCTAAGGTCATTTTCTTTACTTATCATGAGGTGAGCAGCTAAGCTCTGTGTCTGTCCATTTTGAGGTTCCTGTGACAAAAATAAGAATAACACTTGGGCCAACGAGTTCCCCTAGTTCCAGCTACTCAGGAGGCTGAGACAGGAGGATTGCTTGAGCCCAGGAGTTGAAGGCATCCTGGGCAATATAGTGAGATCCTCATCTCATAAAAAAAGAAAAAAAATGAATGACACTTGGGCTTGGGTTTCTCCGAATCTCACTTACAAAATTTGGTCTCAGTGGGTTTTTTTTTTTTTTTAATGGCTGTAGTATGTAAATTATTAAAATAGAATCTTTGTTTTCCACTGAGTGTCCATATATCATCTGTTCTGATCCTCAAAGACAAGAATGAGTTCTCCTTCATCTTTGTATCCCTACTGCCTAGCTTAGTGCCAGGCATATAATAAGCCCTTACTATGTTCATTGAACTGGGTGTGGTGACAGACACCTGTAATCTCAGCTACTTGAAATCTTCTTGGAAAAGAGTGGCTCTCAGAATTTATGGAAGCTTAGCAAATAAAGGGCATTAGCATGGTCACCATCAGACAGTTCCTAAATTTTGTATGGACTTCGAAGAGTAAAGGTGACGTGACAAGTATGTTTTCATAGGACTTTTATACCCTAGGTTTCAATAGGATTTTAAGTTCAAATCTATGTTTGGGGATAGGGTTCAAGGTATAGAGAAGAAATAACCACGTTTCTCTAACCCATAAAATAAAACTGGTGGCACAGGATGCTGAAAGCATTAATTACAGTACATAAATCTCTTTGAAGTTGAGGACGCTGGCAGAAACCCAAAAAAGCCAGAGAGAATGAGGGTGAATGTTTAATTGAGGAAGGGGTTGGGAAGGTCCATGTGATGTTTATGGTTGATTTACTCGTTCGCTTCCCTGTAGGAAATCCAAGTGGTGCCGCCCCACATCCCTCAATGTGGTTCGAATAATTACATCAGAACTATATCGATCATTGGGAGATGTCCTGCGTGATGTTGATGCCAAGGCCTTGGTGCGCTCTGACTTTCTTCTGGTGTATGGAGATGTCATCTCAAACATCAATATTACCAGAGCCCTGGAGGAACATAGGTCAGGAAGGGAAAGTGGCAGGGACAAGGGTTAGGGGACAACAGAACTCTAGGATTGCTCTTTGCAGCTCTCTCCCTCCTATCCTTTATAGGTTGAGGCGGAAGCTAGAAAAAAATGTATCTGTGATGACAATGATCTTCAAGGAATCTTCTCCTAGCCACCCGACTCGTTGCCATGAGGACAATGTGGTGGTGGCTGTGGATAGTGCCACAAACCGAATTCTGCATTTCCAGAAGACCCAGGGCCTCCGGCGTTTTTCATTTCCTCTGGTGTGTGGGTATCTGGGGTCCCCAAGATGGGAAAGTGACTGGCTTCAGCAGGAGAAACAGGTTAAAGGTCATATCACTTCTCCCCTCAGAGCCTGTTCCAGGGCAGTGGAGATGGAGTAGAGATTCGATATGATTTACTGGATTGTCATATCAGCATCTGCTCTCCTCAGGTGAGCTGTCAGAGCCAGAGTTACACATTTGAAGAGTAGAATTCTGAGGGTCTTTTGTCTCCTCAGAAGGATAGGGGATATTTTTTCTCTCTCTTTTTCTTATCTGTTGTAAAGCCAAAAGATGATGTCATCTTCTCCCCAGTGTATTGAGAGCCTCTTTGGGATTCTGGTCCATGTCCAAAATAGGTTTGATAGGTCTCTGGTGGCTGGTATTTGCTTCCAGAGAATAGCACCTAACCTTAGCCCGCCCTGCTTCCTCTTCAGGTGGCTCAACTCTTCACAGACAATTTTGACTACCAAACTCGAGATGATTTTGTACGAGGCCTGTTAGTGAATGAAGAGGTGAGAAAAGTCTTCCAAAGCCTCTTTAGGAGGGTAGGAAAGAGCTTGGATTTTATCCCACTTTGGTAACTTTTGTGTTTTATTGAGGCTTAGGAGCAAGGAAAATAGCTGGGAAGCTGGGGAAAATAGACCACAAATAAAACTCTCAGGCTGTTTGGCTGTTACAGAGAGGAAGAGGGAACTGAGGATATTTAGGAAGATATTATACTTGGGGATATTCTTCCTGTCTTGCTTGCTTAGCTGACCTCAACTTCCTTCCCATTTAGATCCTAGGGAACCAGATCCACATGCACGTAACAACTAGAGAATATGGTGCCCGGGTCTCTAACCTACACATGTACTCAGCTGTCTGTGCTGATGTCATCCGGCGATGGGTCTACCCTCTTACTCCAGAAGCCAACTTCACTGACAGCACCACACACAGCTGCACTCATTCCCGACACAACATCTACCGAGGGCCTGAGGTCAGCCTGGGCCATGGCAGCATCCTGGAGGAAAATGTGCTTCTGGGTTCTGGCACTGTCATTGGCAGCAATTGCTCTATCACCAGCAGTGTCATTGGCCCCGACTGCCACATTGGTGAGCACAGGTGGGGAATCAAACCAACCATCCTAGGAATAGGAACCTGGGGACCTTGTGTTTTCAGAAGCAAGGATGGACCCATGGGTTTTAGTCCTTGGGAACAAGGGACTAGAGAGGCTAGCTTAAGAAAAAAAGGAATGAGGATTTGACAACTGATACTTTAAACTGTAACCTGTGAGCCTATTATTGGATGACTCTTCACATTCCAGAGCACCCTATAGTCACATTCAGGACCAAGTGGATAATTAACATGCAGTAATAACCTCTATTTAGTGTATTACTATTTATATATCTGAGCTTATTCAATCCTCACAAAAACCTTGAGGTAGGTATTATTTATCCTAATTTATAAACAGGCTCTAAGAAGTTGTCTTGCCCAAGGTCATAGCTAATAAGAGGCAGCACTATGCTTGAATTCTGGGTATTCTGGTTGTAAACCCAGAGTTCTTTTTACCCTCTCATAATTAACTGGTTAGCCTCTTGGTAACTCATTGTGGCTGTAGGAAAGTGATGCTTCTAATGATACTGCCCCTTTAAAGAACAAAGTAAGATTCAAATTCTAAAATGTAAAGAGGAGGCAGACTAATTTGATTCTATTTGTAGAGATGGATATGATTCTAATAAAAGTCTTGAGTTTGTTCCCAGAAATCTGGAAGGTTTCCCAGTTCTTAAGCCCTGTATATAGTCTTTAGTAGTTGTGAACTTGGTAGAGAATGGTCAGGCAGAGCAATGTTCTGTTCTCAGGGTTGAGCCTAGAGAGTGACTGGATATTTCTGCTTCGTTGGTATGAGACATTAGAACTATGTGGGAACTGGGCTAGTGTCAGTAAGCCTTGTCCTCCATGAAAGGCTCTGGCCTAGAGGTGAAGCCCTGAGTAACCAGGAGTCCTTTCTATCCTGAGTCAGGTGATAACGTGGTGTTGGACCAGGCCTACCTATGGCGGGGTGTTCGAGTAGCTGATGGAGCACAGATACATCAGTCTCTGCTCTGTGACAAAGCTGAGGTCAAGGAACGAGTTATTCTGAAGCCACGTTGTGTCCTCACTTCCCAGGTGAGATCTGCTCCATACTGTTCACAAGCCCTGAATTGAGTGGTAGTCATACCAAGCCAAAAGAAACCTTTTTTCTACCAAAATTCAACCTGAATTGAGAGTTTAAATCCACTGGTTTCATTTACTTTCCACTTAGTCTAGAAAATAAAATAAAAATAAAAAGGTCCCTCCTAACACACTGATGTATCTGTGCTACCTATTCCTTTCTTCTCCCCTAGGTGGTAGTGGGTCCAGATATCACGCTACCCGAGGGCTCGGTGATCTCTTTGCACCCTCCAGATGCAGAAGAAGATGAGGATGATGGCCAGTTCAGTGATGATTCCGGGGCTGACCAAGAAAAGGAGAAAGTGAAGCTGAAAGGTGTGGGGCATCTGTGTACCTCTCTGCCCTGTAGAAAAGCCACTGTTCCTTTGGGAGGGATGATACTTCTGTTGGGCCTTCTCTAAACATCAATGCCTTTTTCAGGTTACAATCCAGCAGAAGTAGGAGTTGCAGGCCAGGGCTACCTCTGGAAAGCTGCAGACATGGATGTGGAGGAAGAGGAGGAACTAAGGCAGAATTTGTGGGGTAAACAAGGCCTTATACCTGCCTTCCTGCTTCTAAGTCAATATTTTGAAGGAGAATGACTACTTCAGAGTCAGATTACTTTTCATTCCTCTTTTCATGCTGATAGGAGAGATATATTGCTCTCTGACAATGGCTCTTTTCTTATTTTTCTTTTTTTCCACCCTTTCTGGGTTCTAAGGGCTCAAGATCAACATAGACGAAGAGAGTGAAACTGAAAGTGAGCGAAGTATGGATTCTGAGGAGCTGGACAGTCGGGCAGGCTCCCCTCAGCTGGATGACATCAAAGGTGAGTGACCGGGGGAGCAGAGGCTATTCTTTACCTACATCAGCTAGCTTAAGGCTCGTTCCTCCCAGAAACAATTTAGTATAAAATCAAGAGTAGGAGACTTAAAGCAAAGCATCTGGAATAATGTTGGCCTGTGAACTTTTTCTTTTTTAGTGTTCCAGAATGAAGTCCTGGGAACATTACAGCGAGGCAAAGAAGAGAACATTTCTTGTGACAATCTAGTCCTGGAGATCAACTCTCTCAAGTAAGAGGAGCCCATCCCTTTTCTTTTATACCCTGGGAAATTCAGGGCAGGTAGAGCTTCTCCGAAGTGTTTCTTTCCCAAATAGGAACCTTTTCTCTCACTGTCCCAAGTGGAGAAGGATGGTAGTATTTGGAGCAAGGAAAGCATTAAGTTTTAGCTTCATTATGACCTCCCCTCCCAAAACCTTCCCCTTCCATGTTCTGACTTTCTGTCCTCTAGTTTGCTGTCCTGCAGCATGCTGAAAGGGCCAGTGAAGGCCCTGTTGTCACACCAGTCTCCCCACAGGTATGCCTACAACATAAGCCTGAAGGAGGTAATGGAGGTGTTGAGCCATGTGGTCCTGGAGCTCCCCCTGCAGCAGATGGATACCCCGCTTGACCCAAACCGCTACTGTGCCCTGCTGCTTCCTGTGAGCAAAGCTTGGGGCTGGGTATAGGGATTAGGTGGAGGCACTCATCCTCACTGTGCTTGACTTTAAAGGAAGTCAAGAGTAGATGGTCTTGTGGGGTACATGCTACTTCTGGCTCCTTTCTTTTTCCTTGCCTTTGGAAACTGGTTGGGTTCTTGAGCAGCTTTGGCTGTCCAAAGTAATCAGATTGGGTTTAATGCTGGCCTTTGAGACTCGAGGACTCAGATCCTAATAGGTCCCCAAAAGGATACTCAGAAATAGACCTGGAAGCCAGCATACTGGTGTGTATCTGAACTCCCAGGTACTTAGGAAGCTGAGGCAGGAGGATCATTTGAACCCAAGAGTTTGCGGCAAGCCTGGGCAACATAGCAAAACCCCATCTCCGAAAACAAATGAATGAAAACCAATGATCAAAATAATAATAATAATAGACTTGAACTTTCAGACTGTGAAAATTATTTAGCCAGAACAAGATCAACCTGTAGGCTGGGAATAGGTATTTTGAGGCAGCCTTTAGCATCTGACCCCCTTTCACTTTTCCTGGGAAATCTATTCTTTTCCCTCTGGCTGCCAACAACTCCCAAGTCCCTCTGACATGCTTCCACAGGACCTCTATCATTTTCCTCTTGCCCTTTTGTGTCATTAAAAAAAACATGTATCAATATTGATTGTCATTGCTTTTAAAGTATAGGTGCATTCTCAAAAATATATTGTATTTCCTTTCTTTCTTTCATAGCTGCTCAAGGCTTGGAGCCCTGTTTTTAGGAACTACATAAAGCGCGCAGCTGACCATTTGGAAGTGTTGGCAGCCATCGAAGACTTCTTCCTAGAGCATGAAGCTCTTGGTACTTCCATGGCCAAGGTGAATACCACCTAGAGCTCCATGCTTCTCTATCTGCTTTGAAAGAGACCTTGGTGACCAACATGGACTTTGTCCCTAGTATCCAGCTCATTGCTACATCAGTACTGCTTAACGACAGGCTAATTCTAGTAAGGCAACTATTGGGGGGTTAACCTGGGAATGTGCAGAGCACTGTCCAACAATAGTTTCAGAACTTATCCTGCCCCAGCATCAGAGCGAACAGTTCAACTCTTATTTGTTTAGAGGAGGCTGCTCAGTGTGTAGAAGGTAGAGCTGTTAAGATTATGCCTCCTCTCCCTCTGTTACCCACTTTATCATGCTGGACCCTGCAAAGCCCCTGAGATCCCTTTTGCTGGCCTTCCGCAGGTACTGATGGCTTTCTACCAGCTGGAGATCCTGGCTGAGGAAACAATCCTGACCTGGTTCAGCAAAAAGGACGTAACTGACAAGGGCCGACAGTTGCGCAGGAATCAGCAGGTGAGTCAGTCTTCCCTCCTCTGGCCAAGGTGGTTCCCAGGTCTTTGGCCTTAGTGTCCAGAGACTCTGGCTGTTAGGAGCTGTTTATCCACCAAGAGAAGTGAGAGGGCACTTGGCTGTCCCCCAGTAACTCTTCCTTCTGCTTCCTTACAGCTGCAGAGGTTCATCCAGTGGCTGAAAGAGGCAGAAGAAGAGTCATCTGAAGATGACTGAAGTTACATTGCCCACTCTTGTGGTATGATTGATTGCCCTCCTGACTCCTGGATCAGGACAAGTGAGGAGCTACCTGCAGAAGGATGAGAGGACCTACTCCAGGCTGAGAATTAAAGGAGCAGAGGCTGAACTACAGTATTCTTCCCATCGCCAGCAACCATGTGCCTCTCATCCTGATTGGAGAGTTGGAATGAGGGAAGTTGGGCTGAAACAAAGTCTCTGCCTTGGGAGGAGCTAGGCAGGCCCTACAGTTGGAGGAAGGCCAGAGGAACAGCTTTTTGCTCTGGCTTTCCCTCAGGGAACAGCAGAGAGCAGCTGCTCCTTTCTGCTGCTTGTATTTGTTAATATTAAAAAAGAAAGGTGTATTTGTTTTCTCTCCAGATCTGACCAATCAGCCATTGATTTACATGATCAGCCTTTCCCTACACCTGGGGGAAGGGAGAAGAGGGGTATTGTGGCCACTAGGTGGTACTATGTCTTACTAATTAACCATTCCCTTGGCTCTTGGGTAGTAGAGGACTGAGCTTATCCAGCTTATGTGGACCATTCTGTGGTTCTGGAGTGGTGTGCCTGAGCTGATTTTCTTACCAGTTCTGGTCCATATTAAGCCAGGCATATATGTAAAGCCCATTACCTCTTGCCAGTCCCTCTCACATGTCTTTTCCATTTGACCCAGTACTAGTCATATCAGGGAAGTTGGACCACTCTTTGTCTTAAAGATAAGAAAATCTGCTCAGGGTCTCATGAATTCCAGGTAAAGTTACGAACTTGAACCTCATAAACGAAAACTCTTTCTGCCTCAGTATCTTATCTCTCAGTGATAAGGAAACTGCCTCCAGAAGCAAATAAAACCCAAAGCCAGTAATGAACACCCTAAGAATGCAGGAAAGTCCTGTGAAATGTGCTTTCCCTTATTTCTGAGAGACTTTAATGTGTGACAGGCATTTACTAAATATTCTTTATGTGTCATTTCATTTAACCCTCATGTCAGCCCTGTGAAGTAGATCTTGCTTCATTTTCAGAAGGGGAACCCAGAGAGGTACTCAGAGAGGTCCTATGAGTTGTTATTGATAGAGCCAGGATTTGATATTGAACCCTAGAGCTGGAATTTGTCATTTTACTATATTTTTTTAACCTCAGCAGTGAGACATGCCCTCTCTCTCCTTTGTGAGGTCTTTCTTATTTGTTTCTTTCTTTCTTTTTTTTTTTCTTTTTTTTTGTATGTGTGCTGGGGATTGAACCCAGGGACTTGTGCATGGTAGGCAAGCACTCTGCCACTGAGGTATATCCCCAGCCCTTTTTTTATTTTGAGACAGGCCCTCATTAAGTTTTCTAGGCTGACCTTGAACTCAGTGATCCTGCTGCCTCAGCCTCCCAAATGGCTAGGAGTACAGGTTTAAGCCACCTTGCCCAGTTCCTTTGTGAATTCTTTGTTGCCTTCATATAGAGTGAGTTAGTGCTTTCCTCTATTGATACTTAGTGTGGCAAATGTCACTGGTAACAAGGGACCCCCTGGCATGGAAGTCATAGATAAAATGAGTGCCTTTCTTCATTTCAGTGAAGTGGAAAGGAAAAAGCTCAGAAAGAAGATAGTGAACTCTCCTTGGGGTAAAGACATTTCCGAAGAGGAAAAAATAGACTGTCCAAGCAATGATTTAATTTTTTCTTAGTAAATCTCTGTTTCAGTCTTATCAGGTACAGAATCTAGTACCTAGACAGCATATGAAGGTTATTACCTGGACCTAAGACACTTAAATACAGGTAACTGTAAGGTATCTCTGATCCGTACCAGATTGATGATGGAAGTCAGAAGTGATCTATAAAACTTTTTTACAAAGGAGAGATGTCTTCTAATTGGGATATTTAGGGAAAACTACCAACTTGTGATGCTGAGATTGGCCTAACAAATAGAAAAGGTTAGAAAGGCACATTCAAAGTAAAGCAAAATGAAAATTAAATAATATCTTTTGCTTCCTCCCAACAATCTCTTTCAAATGTTAGTAAAGGAATTCTTTTTCCAGGCACAGTGGCACATGCCTGTAATCCCAGCTACTCAGGAGGCTAAAACAGGATGGTCACAAGTTCAAGGCCATTTTAGGCAAACTTTGTGAGGCTGTCTAAAAAAATTTAAAAAGCTGAAGATGTAACTCAGTGGTAAAAGTCCCTGGGTTCACTTGCAATACTGAAAATTTTAAAAATTCTTTTAAAAAGGCACTTGAGCCAGGCACAGTGGCACCACTTGTAATCCCAGCAGCTTTGTAGGCTGAGGCAGGAGGATTGCAAGTTCAAAGCCAGCTTCAGCAATTTAACAAGGCACTAAGCAACTCAGTGAGACACTGTCTCTAAATAAAATACAAAATAGGGCTGGGGGCAGAGCTGGGGCTGTAGCTCAGTGGTAGGGCACTTGCCTAGCAAGTGTGAGACACTGGGTTCAATTCTCAGCACTGCATATAAATAAATGAACAAAATAAAGGCCCATCAAGGTCTAAAAACTATTTTTAAAAAATTAGGTCTGGGGATGTGGTTCAGTCGCTAAGTGCCCCTGAGTTCAATCCCCCGTATCTCCGATCCTCCCCCCAAGAAAACAAGGCACTTGATTCAGTGATATGAAAAACAGGAGATGACAATGAATAAGAAACACCAATATTTTGAAAAATCAAAGAGTGAAAGGTAACTTAGCAGAACACAATGAGTTTGATTCTACCTGCTGGAATGGTTGTTAAGAAGCAAGCCAGCGTGCCCTTCATAATCCCAAAAAGGGAGGTTATACAAAGATCTGTATAAGAAAAATTTAACCCCTATCCTCACTTCATTGGATTCATCCAGCTGATTTTCTTTGCAAGAAATGAGATATTCAACTTCTGGAGAAATGATAGGAAGGAAAAGAGAAATACTTAAGAAGACCATGAATTTCCAGGCAAACAGGGCCCCCAAGTGCCCTGTATAATGAATGAAGAGTCCTGTGAAATTTCAAGACACTGGAGAGAACCATCAGAGCCTCAGATCTTAGTAGTAGGCATGGTGGGGATGGAGGTGAATTATTAGATTGAACGTGAAGAGAAAAAAACTGAATACTGACTTTTTTTTGTTGTTTCCTTGACAGAAAAAAAAAAAAAAAAACTCCCTGTTTTATCAAAACCCCACATTAAAACCCATCAGTTAATAGGTCATTTATGTTGAGCTTCCAGTCAGATTTTCAGCATCTCACCCTTAAGTGTGAATAGAATTCAAGCCAAGGTCCATCAAATATTTGAGAAAGCTTAAAAAATGAAAGAGACCAAAACCAGCAAATAGAAATTTTGAAACCAAGAAAAAAATGGCAAAGTTGGATACTTTTGAAACATCAGAGAGGGAAAAGCTACAATTATACAATTATAAAAACTCAAGGAAGATACTGTGTCTACAAAGGAAGTGCTGTTAAAAGGAAGAACTGGAGAATAAGAGTTTTAGAACTGTAAAAATAAACAAGTTGTGTCCTGTTAAGAGTTGGAGGACTAGAGAACCAAATTCGAAGGAGATACTTCATTACATTTCCATCCTTAGATATGTTTGGATTTCAAATTGTGAATATTTTACCTATCCAATAAAAACATACATGTTTAAGGATATATTGACATATTGGATAAGTAAAATCCAATATAATGGATGGCTAATGTTTGGAAGGGTTATAAATAATGTTAAGCAATTTTGCAAAAAGGTGGAATCATTTAAAAATGAAATGGTAATAAAGGAGAAAAGGTTAAGAAAAATGGTTAATCCAGAAGGTCCAACATCTAACAGGAGTTACAGAAAGAATAGAAAAGATTTGGTAGTGATAATGTTATTAATTCAAGAATTCATTATTAAATTTCTAGATGGAAAGAGTCCACCAAATACCTAGCACAGTGAATGAAAAAAGATCAGTCACAGTGATGCACCTGCAGCCCCAGCTATCCAGGAGGCTGAATCATGAGTATCACTTGAGCCCTGGAATTCAAGGCCCTAATTCAAAACAAGATTTTCACCAAAGCATATCACAATGAAATTTCAGGACTCCAGGGGAAAAGGAACTTCTAAAGGTTTCCAGAGAGAATAAAAATAAGAATTAAGAGGCCTGAAGAAAATGAAATCAGTACTGAAACTAGAAGACAATGAGAATATGTCAAAATAGTTTTGCCTTCAAAATTCTGAAGGAAGATTATTTTCAACTTAATCATTTTTAGATATGCAAGTTCTCAAAAGTTTTCTATTTCCCATGCTTCCTTTCAAAGGAAGCTACCTGAAGATTGCTTTACTGAAATGCAGTAAAACAGGAGTCCAACACAAGAGGTAAAGAGAATTGTGAGGATGCAGAGAAGTCCAGGAATGGCAGCTGTGTACAGGCAAAACAGCCAGCAGTACAGTCCACAGCAAAAGAAAGAAAGGCTTCAAGGGGAAAAAATGGAATTGATGGAAGCCTTATAGTGTGTCTGTGTGAGGAACAAAATGTGTATTGAGAAACAGATTATGTGGGAAGAATTAGTGATAGGTACAATATATAAAAGGCATAGTCATCTGGGGGGGAAGGCAAAGCAATGATTAATACCAGGAAAAACAAAAAGTCAAAGGAAACAAAGTCATGTGACACACAGGTTAGCAGTGTACATTTACTCAGTCAAAATAATTCAATACCAAGTACTATATCCACTGAATCGAAAAGTGTGATTTCAGCAATTTAAGAGGGTAAAAGGAGGTGAATGAGGAGGAAAATTAAAAAGACTTCTGCTTTGTTAAAAGTTTAACACTATTTGGGGCTGGGGTCGTGGCTCAGTGGTAGAGCACTTGCCTAGCATGTGAGGCACTGGGTTCGATTCTCAGCACCACATATTAATGAATAAAATAAAAATCCATCAACAACTAAAAAAATAATAAAAACGTTTTACACTATTTGGTTATGCACATGTTACTTTGATTAAAAAATTAAAAGTAAAGAGAAAGAAATGAAAATATACAAGGTCTGTACAGCAGCTAGCAAGAATATTCATTTGCCTGCAGTCAAAAGTTTGGCCAGGATATGGACAAAGACTAAAAGGTAGGTGGAACTTAGATTATGAAGGACTTTAAATATCATGCTGAGGACATTTGAAATGCATCTGAGGAAAGTTAAAGAGGTTTCTGAGCAGAAAAGTTATTGGAAAGATACTTTAAGCTAATTTGGCCACTATGTACAGAATGGAGTGAGCAGACCCCACACCAGTTACTGTAAAATTCCCTATGTGATCAGACTCATATCTACCGTTCTAGCCTGGTACAACTGTCCTTCCAGTCACAATGGCTGCCTTGTTCTTCACACGTGGCAATCTTATTCCTTTTTTGAGCCTTTACACTTAACTGTGCTCTCTAAAATATTCTTCCCCCAGATCTCATAGCTGCTCTCTCATTATTAACTCAGATGGAAGAGGTCTTCTCTGGTCACCCAGAATCCTCTTTCTCCTGTCACTATCCCATCACTTCGTTTTATCTTCTTCTTAGCATTTGTAAGAAGTTAAATAAGTTAATAAGCCTGTGAGCTTCCAGTGGCGTGAAGGTCCTAAGGGCAGACTTGTCTGTCTTGCTACTGCCTTCACGTGCAGCATACCTTGCAGTGTAATGGGCACTCGATATTTATTTAATGAATTAAAAACCAAGGGATGAGGGCATCTGTTGGGAACCGACCTTGCATCTAGGCATTGAGGTTAGAAGGATAAACCAGAACTTGATCCTGTCCTGTCCTCAAGGAGCTCAGTTAAGTAAACCTCAATGACAGCAGCTGTGCTTCTAGCAGATCCTAAAGGGCTTGTTGAGGCCACTCTCCTCCAGATATCCACAGTCTGATCTTCAGATTCACCCTCCTCCCCCAGACCGTCTCTGGGGACCAAAGCGACTCCTGCATTCCACCCCTCCAGGGATACAGGAAAGCCACCAATCCCCTTTGGGTCTAGAATAAGGACCTTGAAAGGTCCGGGAACAGAGTCATCCAGCAAAGACCTCCCCTTCCATCTGTGAGGGCCTGGGACCCGAGCGCCAGAGGCAAGCGCCGCCGCCCGAAGGGTGGGCGGGAAGTCCGCAGGCCCGGCCCAGGCCCGGCCATCAGCAGCGAGGCCAGCGCGGCT
>NW_025999969.1:660655-677989 GCF_001458135.2 Marmota marmota marmota
ACCCGGCCCGAGGCCGGAGCCATGGGCGAGACCAAGATCATCTACCACCTGGACGGGCAGGAGACGCCGTACCTGGTGAAGCTGCCCCTGCCCGCCGAGCGCGTCACCTTGGCGGACTTTAAGGGCGTTCTGCAGCGACCCAGCTACAAGTTCTTCTTCAAGTCTATGGACGATGATTTCGGGTGAGGACGGCCCCGGCCTGGCCTCCGGGGAGCCCCCGCGCTCGGCTTCCAGGGGCCGACGCGGCCAGTTTGGACTTCCCTGGCTATGTTGACTTCTATCCCCACTCGCTGCAAAGAGGCGACTCGATCCATTGGAGCTCCTCTCTGCTTTTGGGGGGTTGGAGTTCCAGTCCTTTAGAGACTCTTAATTCTCCTCTCGGGTGTGGGGAGCGTCGTCCGAGGCCCCCAAAGCAATTTAGTTCCTGCCAGTCAAGCCCCCTCACCTCCCTAGAGGCCAGTGGCCCACATAGACAGACACACCCCCCCCTCCACCCAGTTCCAGAGTCTTCAACCCTCCTCCTTCCAGGGAGCCTCCTTTTTAACATAGTTTTGGGGTATTTGGCCCCGGCTTGCCTTCCCTATCTTTTCAGCTCCACAACCCAGAGCCATATTTGGAGTATCCCGCATCCAAGGGCTATGCTGTGGGAACTGGGGAAAAGGGGAGTTGATGGTGCTCCGCCAGGCTGGAAGCTAGGGCCTGCAGACCTTATGTTTATTTACCGCCCATGTGGGCTGACGGGGATGATGTGGGCTGAGCAGAGTGCCTGCCCCTGAGAAAGAGACCTCACTAATCCAGGTGGTGATCTTCCTTCCCAGTTTTTCCTCCAGATGGTGGCTCAGGGAGAGACATTGGAAAGGGCCTTAGAGCCTGGGTGGGAACGCCAGGAAGAGCCTCTTGGCACTCTCCATGTACCCCTCGCTGGTGGGGGTCTTCCCCTCTGCCCAGCTACAGGGCTTTGGACAGGCAGAGTTTGGAAGCAGCCACTGCCCCTTTAAGAGGGGTTGGAATGTTGCAGCCGGAAGGTTCTGTAGCAGCTGGCCTGGGCGGGGGAGCCTGGCTGATCCCCCCCCTCCAACTCCCAGGGGACTGGGGGAGGGGGAGGCCCCCACACTAGCCTGCCCTGCACTAACTGGGCGCTGGGCCTGGAGGCCACTGGGAAGGCCTCCTTGGTCCTCCAGGCCTGAAGGCTGCCTCTCCAGCCCTAGCCTGAGGCCCGCATTGCTCTTTGCAGCTGAGGCCTCAGAGCTGAGTCAGGGGAGATATTCTTCTCCCCAGTGTTCTTCAGCCTGGCTCTTCTCCCCAGACCCAAGCCCTCCTGGCATCAGGGAGTAAAGCTCCTTCTGTCTGCTGCCTGGCATGTTTGTTGTCCCCTTCTCTCCTGGAACTCAGAATTGGATGAACCCATGAAATCGTGTGTGTGAAAGTGCTTTGTACAGTGGGGAGTATACTAGGTAGTTTCTTTCTATTCTTGGTTCTGTTGTTCTTCCTATCCTGGAGTGGGGGCTCCTAGTGTGGTGATGATTGTCTGGTTTCAGTCTGAGGCAGACATGCCTGATTGGAAGACTGTAAAGAGAATCAGTCGGGAAGCTTTGGAGATCAGGAGGTGGGTACTTCAGCTTGGCAGGCAGGAAAAAATAGGGTCCGAAAGGACTGATGCTGCCTTGGGGTATAGGATGGGAGAAAGTCATTCAGAGCCCTCTATGCTGGGACCAAATGCCTTGAAGAAAATTGAAATAGGTCTGTATCAACATCCCCCATCTTGTCCCTGCCTTCTAAGCAGACCATTCTGTGCTGCCTCCCACTCTCCCATGGCTTCTGTTAAGCCAGACCTAGCTGCAGTTATTAGAGGGCACTCATTACATCCTCTTACGGTTTATTTAATATTGTTCTTCAAATTTACTGTTAACCCTCTCTTTTTTTTCTAAGCTTGACCCACTAATAATACAAAATCAACCACAGATCTCATTTTCTGTTTATATTTCTTTCTAAATTTTGTTATAAGTAAACATTGATCTAAGCAATATTTATCATGTACCCCCTGAAGTTATCTTGCATACATCAATGGTACTTGAAGGATATTAGAGTTGACTGTTTTAACCTTAAAGGATATTAGAGTTGACTGTTTTAACAGGATTGAGAATAATGCTAAAAATAAAGTGGAGAAACTGGGTATTGTGGTGCATGCCTCTAATCCCAGCAACTGGGGAGGCTGAGGCAGGAGGATTGCAAGTTGGAGGCCAGCCTGAGTTAACAAGACCCTATCTCAAAATAAAAAAGAAAATGAACTGGACATGTAGCTCAGTGGTAGAAAAATAGGACATTGATGGATTAAACGATTTTAGCCCCAGAAGGGTAAATGAGTAGGAGACCTGGTAGGGCTATCTGGTCACAGAAAACTAGCCAAGGAGTGTATATACAGTGTGTTTATTTTACAAACTTTTTAAAATGGTGCTTACACTGTGCCAGACACTGATCTAAATGCTTTGCAAATCTTTACTCACAGAATCTTCATGATAGCCCTATGAAATAGTGGTACAAACCCCTATGAAATAGGTGGTACAAGTGAGGAAATTAGAGCACAGAATGCTTAAGTAACTTGCCCAAGGTCACACAGCTAGTAAGTGACAGAGCTTGGCTGACATCAGTAATCTGGCTCCAAAGTCTAAAACCTTAGTCAAACAGGGTGTTTTTTTTTGTTTTGTTTTGTTTTTGTAGGTATGATTGTTATCACCATTTTACAGATGCTCCTTTTCTGGGAGATGGTGGATTTGGCAAACTGGGGAGGTGGATAGGGCTACCACTTATTGAGCCCACACTAGGGACCTCTGCTGACAGGAGGGAAAGAGCATTAGAAGAGAAAGACTGCTGTCCTACCAATAGTCTCTCCACTCCAGGCTTACCCTCTGAGGTTAGGATGTGAGATCTGAGGACCACTCCAAGACCCATCTGACCGCCACAAGTGTTTGTCAAACCCAGGGTAGGCCCAGCCCTCTTATGTGGAGTAATGGAAGAAGGATAAACATTTTTAGCACTAAGGAGATGGTAGATAAAGAATGGGGTCCCCGCTGCTAATCTGACCTTGAGCTGTGGGAGGGGGTACCACAGTAAGTTAGGAAACTGTGTTGCTTCCTCTCCATATCACCACTGCTCTGTCTCAGGACCTTCTGCCTGGGACACTCTTCCCCTGTCTTCTCTAGGTTCAAATCCCTCATCCTTACATCTCCACCCAGTTCCTAGCCCGTTTCTGACACCTAAGTAAAACTCAGCAGATGTCTATCCAGTAGACACACCTGTTGCTTTGAGGCTCTAACTTCTCCCCTCTTGCAATATGCTTACCAAATCTACCCACTGGATTGTAACCTCTCAGAGTCTAAGGCAGGCTCCAGGCCTGGTGCTTCATACAGTCCTGTAGTATCACGGGACCTAAAGCCCACTGGGCTCTTGATAAAGCTTGAGTGTGCGTGTGATACTAGGATGGAACCCAGGGGTGCTGTACCACTGAACAACATTCCCACCCCTTTTTAATTTTTTTTATTTTGAGACAGGGACTTGCTAAGTTGCCAATCATGGGCCTGCACTTGTGATTCTCCTGCCTCAGCCTTCTGAGTAGCTGGGGTTACAGGCATGCACCACTGCATCTGGCTCAGCAAAAGCTTTTTATTTGGATGAACGATGAATGATGAGAAGATTTGTTTGGTCCCTGCTTTTAGAAACTTACACCTAGTTAGAAAGAGAGTGTGAATCTCACCAAAAGTTGGTAGAGTTCGTAACTGTTTTATTATATGCCTGACCATGCATTTAAGAATCCCACTTACTAGGACAAGTCAAAGCCTTGGAAAAGTTAGGATGGGAGGGCTAATAATGGGAGGGAATTTGAATGTATATTTATCTGACTCCATGGGGGGATGGGGGAGACAGGTGTTAAAGAATGAGACTGTGGGGCGCGGGTACATGAGTGCTATGGAACCCTGAGCCATTCAGCTCTATGGTAGAAGAGTACAGGCTGTCTGAGGTCCCTCAAGGCTGCTGAGGATCAGCTGATCATTGTGAGTCAGCAGAGCCTTGGCGACCTGTCGGTGACCCCCAGAAGAGAGGAAACATCTGTAGTGTGGAGCAGCGTGGTGGGGCCTGCTAGGGGAGGTCGGGGAGACTCAGCAGCAGTTTCCCACACAGGGAGACCCTCTCCAAAGTAGGACATACAGTCCATGCACATGCACCCCCTTTTCCTTTCAGCTTTGGCTCTTATTTGAGTCTGCTTGGGGTATCCTCTGGCCAGATTGGTTACCTCTCTGTCACTTCTTTCCAGCCTATTTTGTCTCTAGGCTCTCTGCCATCACGAACCCGAGCAAGATGATTTGGGCTGTTCTTTTAGGGTCGCTGTGGGGTTGGAAATGGTGGGGAGCCAGAGCTGGATGGGAGGGAAGAGGGCAGGCTTGGCCTGGGAATTTGGCTTTGAGTCCAAGAATGTGAGCATCGTAAGGAGCCAAGCACGTTCCTGACTCTAGGCAGAAGCTGCTCTAAGAATGAGGGAGGAGTGGTCTTCCCAGCCTCCTCCCTCGCTGTCATCCCTCTCTGCTCAAATGTACCATGTGTTTGATAGTCTTGACAGTCCTCAAACTTTTCCATTCTCTTCCCTGCCCCAAACCTAGCCAGTGTTTGACTTCTTACCTCACCACATTCCTCAAACCAAACTACAAGCCATGACCACATCCCATACCCTGCATGCCCCATATCAGTATCCCCTCACCACCTACCTCCTCATAAACCCATGCTACCTTTATCATTGCACAGGAAAGAATGTATAAATGTATCATTGCACAGGAAAGAGTACAGTGGGAAGAGTGTAGGTTTAGTATCAAATGAGCCTGTGATTGAATTCTAGCTCTAACATCCATGAGCTTCATGACCCTGGATAAGATACTGAATGTCTGTCAGTTTCCTTATTCATGAAATATGGATCATATTGTCTACAGATGAGACTGATGTGAAGATTATATGTTCTAAATATAGAGATAGAAGCTGGTATAATAGGTAAGAATAGAGACTTTAGAGTCAGACTGACCAGGGTTCAAATGTGAGCTCTTAGTGTACTAGTAGAGTAAGTTTAGGTGAATTACTGAACATATTGAACCTGGTTTCCCATCTGCCCCAACCTCATAGCATCACAGTATTAGATGAAATGATATAAGTAAAGCACCTAGCAAAATGCTCAGCCTATTATGCTTGCTTAATAAATGAGAGCAGTTGTTACTATTAGTTATCTTGATGGTATATAGAAGATGTTTAGTAAACACCTTCTCCCCTTATTTCTTAATTTCCTAATCTCCTTGTCCATACCTCCCAGAACAATGTCAGGATTCCAAGTTGTAAAGGGAAGATCAGTAATAATTGTATCTTTTTTTGTTTGTTTGTTTGTTTAATTTAATTTAATATTTTTTATTTGGTTGTAGTGGTCACAATACCTTTACTTTATTTATGTATATTTTTTAATGTGTTGATGGGGATCCAAGCCAGTGCCTCATGCATATTTGGCATCACACATATTTAGCAAGCGCACTACCACTGTGCGCACTACCACCTGTGGTGCTGGGGATTGAACCCAGGGCCTTGTGCATGCAAGGCAAGCACTCTACCAACTGAGCCATATCCCCAGCCCCCAATTATGTCATTTTTTAAAAAATATTTTTTAGTTGAAGATGGACACAATACCTATATTTATTTATTTTTATGTGGTGCTGAGGAGTGAACCCAGGGCCTCACACATACTAGGCGAGCGCTCTACCACTGAGCCACAACACCAGCACAATAATTGTGTCCTTTTTCCCAATTTGGGACTCTGAGGAAAAGAGAAAGTCTAGCCCAGGGAAGCCATATTGGGGTTGGGTAAAGCACTTTGGGGGTTATAGGAAATGGTATGACCTCTAATGACTTAGAGGATGCCCCAGAAAGATAGCTGGCCCAACAGAGCTGGTGTCTTCCTGGTGGTGCTAAAGAGATGTCCCTGGGTCACCTCCCTTATTCCCATTTGAACAGTCTTGTGCTGGTAGCTTAAATCACGGTTTAGGATGGAGTACAACTGGGATTGCGAGGACCTTCCATGTACATGCCAGAAAGTTCTCTCTGACATCCCTCTTTCCCTGCAGAGTTGTGAAGGAGGAGATCTCAGATGACAATGCTAAGCTACCCTGCTTCAATGGCCGGGTGGTGTCCTGGGTAAGGAGGCCTCCGTTTCTATCCGCCTGCATGCCTGTGCTGGGTTGAGGGAGGGAAGGCATCACTGAGATCGTAGCTGGGAGTTTTATGCTTCAGTATCTGAATTTTCCTTTAGTTTTCTAACTGAACTATTTCTCACCCCAGCTTTCTCAACTTTAATGAAAAGTGGGAGTGGTGGGAAGGGATGAAGGGAAGAGACAGAAACACATGTGGAGATAAAAATATCTCCTATGCCAGTAAGATACCTGCTGTTACCTGGCGACCGCTGCCTGGGACCACCGACCCTTTTCTCCATCCCCCACTCCACTTGAGCAACCCATGCCTCCAAGAGCCCCCTCAACTTGGTTCTGGGGCCACTCCTCACCTCAGCTGCCCTTGCACAGTCTTGTCTCTTCTCCCTGCTTCATTCTCCCAGGCCTTCATGCCCTGCCAGAAGCCAACTCCCCATCCCCATCTCCCTGGTGCCCCCTGTCACATAGATCTCACTCAATGTCTCCCCATCAGCTGGTGTCAGCTGAGGGCTCACACCCAGAGCCAGCCCCCTTCTGTGCTGATAACCCATCAGAGCTGCCACCACCTATGGAGCGCACGGGAGGAATCGGGGACTCCCGACCCCCATCCTTCCAGTGAGTACGAGCCGAGAGTGGGGAGGGCCCATGGGAGAGGACTGCATCAGCTCAGCCCAGGGCTGGGGGAGGGAACCCCCAGCCTGCCCCCTCCTCTACCAAGTCCTCTCTTCCCTGCAGCCCTCATGCTGGTGGGGGCAGCCAGGAGAACCTGGACAATGACACAGAGACAGACTCCTTGGTATCTGCCCAGCGGGAGCGGCCACGTCGGAGGGATGGCCCAGAGCATGGTGTGTCTTCCCAAATAGGATTGCCTTCCCCACCCCTACTCCTTTTCCACATCTTTCCAGTCCCACCTCTCTGCCCTGTTTCCTGAGCTCTGGCTATGCCTGGCCCCAGATTAGCCTCTGGCCTGCGCCTCTCCCCTCTTTTCCCCTGAACTAAGCATAGTGTGAATGCAGCTGCCTCCATCTCCTGCAGCAACCCGGCTAAATGGAACTGCAAAGGGGGAGCGGCGGCGAGAGCCTGGTGGTTATGATAGCTCGTCCACCCTTATGAGCAGTGAGCTGGAGACCACCAGCTTCTTTGATTCAGATGAGGAGGATTCTACCAGCAGGTGGGGCTTTAGTTTCATGGGTACTGTGGGGCAGGTGACCCCAAGGAGCCCTAAACCCTGAGGATACTGGCTCCTGGGAGGGATGTGGGCTTTGTGTTGGGCACCTGGGCCCTGCAGTGCCTCTTGTAGAGCAGGGCTGGGCCAGCCTGGTGGGGAACGACTGTGGGCCCCACAGGTTCAGCAGCTCCACAGAACAGAGCAGTGCCTCACGCCTGATGAGAAGACACAAGCGGCGGCGGCGGAAGCAGAAGGTCTCACGGATTGAGCGGGTATGGGGCCTGGGATGCTCAGGATGGGTGGGGGCAGATTGTGAGCCCTTTCCAGGCAGGCTCAGCTTGTTCTTCCTCAGAACCCTTCCCATTGGTTCAGCATCTAGAACCATAGAGGGTGAGGGGAGTAGTGCTGAGGAGGAACCAGGTAGGAACAATGAGTTCCTGCCACCCCCACCTGCAGCTCAGGGCCTCTGTCTCTTCCAGTCCTCATCCTTCAGCAGCATCACAGACTCTACCATGTCTCTCAACATCATCACAGTTACTCTCAACATGGGTGAGTCTGGGGAAACAATACTCTTGAGCACCTACTGTATGCCAGACACTGGGCAGGTATGAGGGGTTCTGGGAGACACAAGATTTGAACTTTACCCTCAAAGAGTTCTCTTGAATAAACATTAGCTGAAACTTACACAGATCACTTCAGTACTTCATGGTCAGAGCTATGACAGATATAAGCACAGAGAGCTGTGGAAGTAGAAATGGCACCAGGGAAGCCTTCTTGGAGCAAGTGGTTTCTGGGTTTCCTGCCCCTTGCCATCTTTAGTCATTGCATCCTTGCTCTCTAGTTTCTGCCCTAGGTATTCTTTGGTTTTTCCCCCTGCTTTTGGTTGTGGTCTTGGGAAATGAACCCTGATGTATGCCAGGCAAGTGCTCTACCACTGAGCTATATCCCCAGGTCTCACTGAATTGCTGAGGCTGGTCTTGAACTTGAGATTCTCCTGCCTCAGCCTTCCAAGTAGCTAGGGATTACAGCTGTGTACCACCACACCTGGTTCCAATAGACTGTATAAAGGAGATAGCTGGATGTAGTGAAAAGAACCCAATTTGAGAACTTAGAAATCTGAGTTTGAATTCTGCCAATTATTGGCTTAGAAAAGTCACTTAAATTCACTAAACTTCACTTGCGTGATCTGTAAAATGAGACAAAGAGTCTCTACACCACAGCCAGCAAAGATTGAATGAAATCATGGGTAAGTGCACTATATATACAGCGCCTGATTTGGGCTTAGTACATGTCAGTTTTTGTCCCTTTCCACCCTGTTCTAATAAGGTGTTGGTAATTTGGATAGGACTCTTGCCCTTCTCAAGCTGTTAAATTACTTCCTGTAGAGAAGTATAACTTCTTGGGCATCTCCATTGTGGGCCAAAGCAATGAGCGTGGTGACGGAGGCATCTACATTGGCTCTATCATGAAAGGTGGGGCTGTGGCTGCTGATGGACGCATCGAACCAGGAGATATGCTGTTACAGGTATCATTGCCCACCCTGGGTGGTGGTGGTGTGGATAGAAGGTTGGGAGGAGTCCCTGCCCTCTGGAGGAAGACTTCCTGACCCGCAAACTCAGCTCCCCTGCCCCTCTCCCCTGCATAGTCTATTACCCAACTCCTGGTCCTCTTTCTTAGGTAAATGAGATCAACTTTGAGAACATGAGTAATGACGATGCAGTTCGGGTACTACGGGAAATTGTGCACAAACCAGGGTATGAATGGAATAGAGCACTGGGGAGGATGGGGTAGACATTTCTGGTTATCATGCAAGAGGCTTTGTCTGGCCTCCACACATTCTACCCTCAATCTTTGTTTTCAGGCCCATTACCCTGACTGTAGCCAAGTGCTGGGACCCAAGTCCACGTGGTTGCTTCACATTACCCAGGAGTGAGTAGATGTAGGGGGAACTCATTCTTAAAGCTGATATCTGTGAGCCCTTTCCCTCATTTCTGCTGTGTTTCCCTGAACCCCCACACCTGCCTGTTGGGCCCAGAAGTGGTCAGGGTGAGCAGCCTGTGACTCCTCATCCTCCCTGCAGGTGAGCCCATCCGGCCCATTGACCCTGCGGCCTGGGTCTCTCACACTGCAGCCATGACGGGCACCTTCCCTGCCTATGGCATGAGCCCCTCCCTGAGCACAATCACCTCCACCAGCTCCTCCATCACCAGCTCCATCCCTGACACAGAGCGTGAGTGTCTAACCCTGTTCTCTGGGCAGCAGACAGAGCCAAGTGGGAGGACTGATGAGGGGCAACGTAAGCACCCGCAAGGACCAGAGAGGGGACGCCACTCATTCCAGTTACCTCACACTGATTTCTCCCAGTGGGCACTTTATGGATCTTCACTAAATATTGTTTGCTTCTGAACCTGCATTGAACCCAGGGAGCCTCAGTTTCCTCTTATAAAATGGGACTATTAATATATACTTTACCAGGTTCCTATGGGCTCAGTAAGAAGCTATAAGTGAAGCACCATTGGTATGTGGCATAAAGTAAGCATTGTGGCTTACTAAATGGGTGCCATTTTTATTATTATACATGTAGGCATTGTGCTAAGTACCTTCATTTATGTAACTGAACTCAAATATCCTTATAAATAGATATTAAAATCCCCATTTTTATGGAAGAGAAAACTGAGTGTCCAAGAAATCAGTAATTTGTCCAGCATTGATCTGTAATTATTGTTTGGTATAGCCGGAATGCAAATTCTTATTTACCTAACTCCAAAGCCACTTTCTGCCTCACCATTCTGCCTCCCACCCCCAGGCCTAGACGACTTCCATCTGTCCATCCACAGTGACATGGCTGCCATCGTAAAAGCCATGGCCTCCCCTGAATCAGGGTTGGAGGTCCGAGATCGCATGTGGCTCAAGATTACCATTCCTAACGCTTTTATCGGTGAGAAAGCCCCATGGAGGGATGAAGGATTGGGTAGGGAATGATCAGACAGGGCAGGCCAGGGGTGGGGGACTCAGTAACTCCTTTGGGCCACTCCTTTGAGCTGGAACCAGCCCCAGCCTCATAGCTTCTATGAGGCCAGCTGAACCCAAATCAGATGGGCCTCCCAATCAACTGGCAGCCTTATCCTCAGGCTCAGATGTGGTAGACTGGCTATACCACAATGTCGAAGGCTTCACTGACCGGAGGGAGGCCCGAAAGTATGCCAGCAACCTGCTGAAAGCTGGCTTCATCCGCCACACTGTCAACAAGATCACCTTCTCTGAGCAGTGCTACTACATCTTCGGAGACCTCTGCGGCAGTACGTGTTTCACTGACCTTCTTGCCCTGCCTCCTGGTTGGGAATGGGGAGTGCCCAGGGATATGGCAGCAGACTCCAGGGAACATAGATGGGGCTCAGCAGAGATGGGGCCTGATTCAAGGCCTGAGAATTCTGTGGTGGAAACAGTCCTATCTAATCTCTTCACCTGCCCCACATCTCTTCTTGGGCCTGGCATGCTCTAAGTGCCTGTTCTGTGCCTGACAGTGTTGGTAGTTTCTAAAAGTATTATCTCACTCTCTTGCTGGATCCTCATAATTCCCCCAGAAGCAGGGAGGATTACTATCCATGTTCTCAGATGAGGAAACAGATTTCTCAGTGTGAAATAGTCTGCCCCAGGTCTCACAACTAGTGGCATAGGTGTTAAGCCTCAGATCCAGTTTCTTCTCACTACCTGGGCTGCCCTAGGTGTGTGGTACTTCAGAAACATTTTCTCAGTGATGCTAAACAGAGTACCTGCCCTTGGTCTCTGAACCAAGGAGGATCTGGAACTGACTAGGGTAGGATCTGCCTCAGACCCCTGAAGGCAGGCTGTGCTATAGGATGAAGCTGGAGAAGCTGTCAAGACCAGGTGGCAGAGGATTCTGTAAGCCATACCAAGGAGTTTTGACTTGATCCTGAGAGGGCACAAAAACAGTGAAAGTTCTTAAGTAGTAGAGGTCTACAAGGAACCTCCTTTCTCTTTAGCCTGTGGATAATCCTTAGGGTAAGGAGTTCTTAGAACAGGATAGCACTGCTCAGGGCTGGGAGCTGAGGTCCACCCCCAGCAGCCACCTCTGCCCAATAGTGCCAATAGGTATCTAAAGCTAACTCTTAAAATGCTTCAAGTTAGGGCTGTAGTTGTAGCTCAGTGGTAGAACACTTGACTAGTATGTGTGAGGCACTGGGTTTGATCCTCAGCACCACATAAAAATAAATAAAAATACTGTGTCCATCTACAGCTTAAAAAAAAATGCTTCAGGTTAGGTTCTAGTCACTAGAATGTTAGAATGACTGATCCTTCAGAACACAGTCTGTGGGAGGAGAGTAGGATCCCTAGCCCTTAGCAATTCAAGTATGGCCCCAGGGAGTAGTGATAGATGCATAAGATTTTGGAATTTGGCAGTTCTATGTTCAAATCCTAGCTTCATCCTTACTGTGTGAGGTAAGAGTAAGTGATCTAGCCTCTTAGTGTATCTGTAAGATTCTATAAGATGGAGATCTCATAGGAATTTTTTTTTTTTTTTTTTTTTGAGAATAAGATGTATGCTCTTAGTGTAGTGTATGGCTCATGGTAAATATTCTATAAAAGTGGTCCGTGTTTATATATTTAATTGATTCCAAAATGCACTCTTTTTTCATATTTCAATATCTGAAATTGGAGTACATCTTGTAATCAATAGCTTCTTAGATTCATTGAAATGTGGTTATTATTTTCATCATTAGCAGAACTAATCCCTGACCTTCAACCTCCAGGGACACCTAAAGCTTCCAAGGCAGCTATGGCCTTTGCTCAAAACATTGTTTCTTCCCTAGGCCTACCCGGATCTTCCACCCAGGGCCCCAGGCCACCCAAGGCCCAACTCAGGGTGATGCTGATAGAAGAGCCTTTTCCTTCTCATTTGGCCAAAGCTGAGAGTGTAGCAGTGTGGGGGCCTCAGTTTCTCCCCAAGAGCACACAGTTACTTCCCAGGACAATAGCATGCAGGATAAAGTCATCACCAGCTCTTTGGAAGTGAGCAAAGAAAGATTACTGCTTCCCTCTACCCTGCCTCATACTGCTGCTGTCCATTTGACGGATTGATAGCTTGGCTGGCAGGTTCTACAGGCCACCTCAGAGCCCCTCTTCCTGATTTTTCCTTTCAGGGCTGGGCTGACTCACCTGAGGGCTTGGAGGAAGAGCTCATTTGTATGAGCCACATACAAATGTAATTGCCCTAGAGGGCAATTACAGTTCTCTCAGAGCTGTAGAACTTGTAGAGGTGGTGTGTGAACAAGGGGTATCCCATTATGCTCACTTTAAGGTAGTTCTAGCATTGACACAGGCAGCCTTGCTCTTAAGGAACACACAGTTTCTCCCAGGAAGCCAGAGTCATGAAATAAGTGATGATAGAATGAGTTGGTGCCAGGCCAGAGGTACCCATGTTGTTCTGTCTGGCCCTTCCCACCTTATGTCCAGCCACACCCCAGTAGTACCAGGAAAATGTGATGAAGGCAAGGGTCTTCTATAAGGGGCCTCTAAAAGGCCCCATGTTCTGGGCTTCATATATATATGGACAGGGTAAAATTTCACTACCATTTCCCCAAACTGTCCCGTTTCTAACTAATGACTTCATCTGGAGAGGTAAAGAGAAAGCAAGCAACTCTTAGTTTCTGTTCTGCCTATAGTTTAGGTTGACCTCAGGCTGCTCTTTTAACTTCTCTGGATTGACTTTCCTTTTCTGGAAAAGTGAAGAACTCCTGTATGGGTCGTGGCAGTCTTTGAGGGAGATGGAGTGCTGTGTGGTATGCTTAATGAAGCATAGGTGTGCAGTACCTACAGAATGTCTTTCACATTCCCTGACCTAGGACCCTCTAAGTGAACAAAAGAGAAAAAGGCTGAATAGCAGTCTTATCCCTTCTTTCAGTCCACTGACAAGGAAGGAGAGAGCACTACAAATTTTGAAGGGTCCTCCCAGGTTCTGGGAGTTGGATATTGGGATTGACCCAGAATCTTAAATGATGACTTGGGTTTCCTGAGGAGGGTCTCCGGGGCTGTAGAGGTAGTGGCCAGGAGTTGTGCAGAAAGGGTGAGCTCTCTGGCTTGTGCCATACCTACTCTCATTCTGACCAGAAACTACCAGTGTTGCCTACCACCTGACCTAGGCCAGGAACCCCTCTCCTGATCAAGGAGTCCAGGGGACAGGGAATAGACTCGGCTTACCCAGCCTTTCCTCCACAGACATGGCCAACCTGTCCCTCCACGACCACGACGGTTCCAGCGGTGCCTCTGACCAAGATACGCTGGCCCCTTTGCCACACCCGGGGGCTGCCCCTTGGCCTATGGCTTTCCCTTACCAGTACCCACCACCCCCACACCCCTACAACCCCCACCCAGGCTTCCCGGAGCTAGGCTACAGCTATGGTGGGGGCAGCGCCAGCAGTCAACACAGTGAAGGTAATTACGGCGGAGGGAACCATGGAGGGAGCTACAGGTGAGTCCAGGGTGTCAGCTCTGAGTGCTCCCCACCCCGGCCCTGCTTATCCTCCACAGGCAGTCGGAGCAGTGGCTCAAACCGTAGTGGCAGCGATCGTCGGAAGGAGAAGGACCCAAAGGCTGGAGATTCCAAGTCCGGCGGCAGCGGCAGTGAGTCGGACCACACGACACGCAGCAGCCTGCGGGGGCCACGAGAGCGGGCACCCAGTGAGCGCTCAGGGCCCGCGGCCAGTGAGCATAGCCACCGCAGCCACCATTCACTGGCCAGCAGCCTGCGCAGCCACCACACGCACCCAAGCTATGGCCCTCCAGGAGTGCCCCCTCTCTACGGCCCCCCAATGCTGATGATGCCCCCGCCGCCTGCAGCCATGGGGCCCCCAGGAGCCCCTCCTGGCCGCGACCTGGCCTCTGTGCCCCCAGAACTGACCGCCAGCAGACAGTCCTTCCGCATGGCCATGGGAAACCCCAGTGAGTTCTTTGTGGATGTGATGTGAGCAGGACCTCTCCCCCACTGCCATCCCACCCCGCACCCGGTCCCTCTCTCCAACTGTCCGTCCGTCTTTTTTACTTCGTCTGGTACCTGAAAGGGAAATAAATGCAACTAAATCCAGGCGCGCTAGCTAACTGCTCGCTCGGAGCAGCCAGGGCAGGGTGTATCTACCAGTCAGCTCTGCATTCCCTAACCCGGCTCTGGCCTAGCTTGTTCCCTCTGCTCACTAACCTTAGGGGGACTTCCCAGGATCCTTCATGTCCCCGAGTCCTCACTTGCTGGTGCTTACTTCCCTCTGCCCCATCCTCACACACTTTAGGAGCTCACCCCAGTGGTGTCCTTGCGTGGGGGGGGGGTTACCCCTTTCTCCCTTTGTTCCCCCTTCATTCATTCAGCTACACCATCCTGGTGTTAAGTCCACCCTCTCAAGCATGTGTGCAAATCTCTTGATTTTGCCCCATAGTACTGACACCAAAAAAGTCACTTCATCTGCCCTACCTAACTCTCCCCTGCCTGCTGCCTCAGTCCTGCACCTGAGCTATAGTCACCCTTCAGTAGCTATTCATGCTGTTTACCCCTGCCTGTACCCATTCCTAATCAGAAGCCAGAAGGCCCCCTCAGGTGCCCAAGCAGCTAGTGGCTTCCAGAGAGCATCTCTGCTGGATCCCTTGCTCCTATGCCTGACCCATGTGCTGGTTCCATCAGACCCTAACCCTACTAACTGGCAGGCTCATCTCACCTCCCGGCTGAAACATTTCTTTTCTTTCTTTTTTCCTCCCCCAATTTTCCCTTGGCCTGGAGCAGCCAAGAATTTCGGGCTGTTTGACTTTCTGTGAACCCCCCAGCAAGGGGAGGCCCAGCCTCCGAGGAGACCAGGAACCCTGCTTCAGGAGCCCCTCGGGGCTTCCCAAGGATGTCCAGCCCCTACACCCACACTTCAGTATTGCTAGGCTTCTGGGAAGGGCCTCAGCCTTACCCATGCACAAGGACTCTGTTCTCTTTTCCATAGAATATTCTTCCCCTCTATATCTCTCCCCTACCCACCCTCTCTCTGTCTCACTCACACACACACACACACACACACACACACACACACACACACATACAAATACACACAGGTGCCTATGCAAGTTCACTTAAGCCTCAGGGCTGGACCCTGCCCAGAGGGCTGGACCCTCTCTCCAAGTCCTTTCCTAGATAGTGGGGCTGGTCCCCTGACTTTCCTCTCCCCTTCCTCATAGCCCTCAAGCCACATATCCCCAACATTTTCCTACCTGGATAAGCCTATAAGCTGAATCTCAGGCTGGGCTCAATAGAGAACTCTCCAGGTAACTGACAGGCCATCTCACACATACCCCAACACACACACACACACACACACACACACACACATGCATACCCACTTCCAGTTTGCACACACCGTGACACTCCAGAACAAGGACAGGAACCCATAGGTCAGTTGGGAGTTGGGCAAGAGGGCTTCCAGGACTTTCAAACAGAGTTCCAGTTTTTTTTGTTTTTTTTTTTTAACCTTATTCTCCACTTTAAACAAATCACAACTTTCTCTTCTAGCCTCTGCTTTAAATTCTCCTGACTTGCCCAGGCTCCCATATTTTTAGGGACAGGGTGTCAAGAGTAATATGAAATACTTAGCCCAGGTTTTAGGGCAAACCAAAGTAGGGGCATTTTGACATTCTTTCATACAACAAATACTTCTGGGGTTTTAGTGAACAAAGTGCTGTGTTGGACACATGACTCAATCTTCCTTGCCTTCTGGAAGCTTCGAGTTTACTCCCAACCAGGCTGTGGCTTCTTCTAGCCACCGCTACAGGGCCATCTCCTGTACTCCTCTAACTCTGCCTCGTCTTGCTTTGTTGAGAACACCTCCACTATACTATACCTTCAGTGTCAATTCTTACATTGTTCCTTCTTTGGTCCACTTCTCTTTCTTCTGTATTTTTTCCCAAAATGGTGTCATCAATCCTGATGTCCTCAATTGCTGCTGATATGCTGGTGATTCCCAAATATATAACCCCAAATTCCCTCAATCTTCAGATCTGTATTTTTATTAACCACTGAACATCACCACGGACATGTCTATATGGACTCAAGTCATGTCCCCAACCAAGTGTGTTCCTTCTGAATTCCTGTCCTGGTGACCATCACAACTACACAGGCACACCAGTCAGAAACATTTACAGGCTTAAATTCTTTCTTGTATCTTACCAGTCAGCATATCACATCTTTTTCACTCCAACAATCTTTCTGAATTTGGCCCTTTCGTTCCCCTTTACCTCTAATTTACCAGAGCCTGGGATTTGGAGTCATATTGTTCTGGGTTTGAATTCCAGCTCTATTTCCTTTTGGTTGCATAATAGGAGAGTTATTTAACCTCTCTGAGCCTCAGTTCTCTCGTATGTAAAATGATGATAATAATACCTACCTCACAGGGTTGTTGTGAGGATTTAAATTAGATATTGTACGAAAAGTGCCTAGCACAGTGCCTGGCACATGATAGAGTAGGTGCTCAATAAATGGTAACCATTATTATTATTATCATGATCATTATTATTTACTCAAAATTGGCAGGTATTTACAGTATGTTTGGAAGATAAAATTCTGGCAGAGGTAGAAGTGTAGAAGTGAAGCCTTGAATGCTGCTGGTTAAAGGATTAGAAATGCCTGCTTTCTGTCACTTAATGGAATCAGGATGTGACCACAGTTTGAGAGAGGCCGGATCTTCATTCCGCTAAATCCTGACCTCTGGCAGAAGGCTGCTAGGGACAGTAAGGTTCACAATCAGTTTTGCCCCTTTTTCCTTTTTGCCCTTCCTTCCTGCCATGACAGTTTCAAGCCTGCCTAGAGAAGGCAGCAGGCTGTCTCTGTCTACCAAAACAGAAGAGCTATCTCTGGTCCTCAATTCCAAGATGACAAAAAAAAAAAAAAAAAAAAAAAAA
>NW_025999969.1:678270-735456 GCF_001458135.2 Marmota marmota marmota
TATATATATATATATATATATGAGTTGCCTGCCACTAGAAGGTACACACACAGGCATAGCTGAGGAGGGCACTGACACATTAAAGTTTTCGCTAGTTTCTTCCAAAATTTGCCTCCTCTCTCCCGTTCCCCTTCTTTGAGTTTTGATCCCCAGGAAAAGGCTCTATAACTGGAACAAGTAAGAGAAAAGTATGGGAGAATCACAGGTCGTATTAAAAAGCAGTAAATTCAGCACTGACACTTCTGTCGAATTTTGCGTTTGTGTGTAAAGTGAAGACAGTCCTTGGACTCTGGAAACAGAAAGGACCCTACAGCAATTCGAAATTAACAGACAAGCTTCAAAAAACGGCACTAATCCTCTGAGGCTCTCCGGAAATATCAAAATAGGAACAGTAGAAACTGCAAAGACTACACTTCCCGGGATGCTCAGTAAGAAAATAGAGTGGGAGGAGCGCCGTGTGTTGGACTGTGTATTCTGGGTAGGGCCCGCCTAATCCCCGAAGGCGGGGGCGTTCTCTCGAAGGCAGTCGGTAGTTGTAGTTTTCCTAGCCTGGGGCGCTCGGAGCTGTCCGCGCGAAGGTCGAGGGGCCTGACGGGATTTGTAGTCTGCGCGGGAGGCGGGCACGCAGGCGCAGCTGGGGTTGGGGCGGGGCCGCAGCACTGCGGTGAAAGCCGAGGCAGCGGGCAGGCGAGCAGGGGGGCGGGCGGACATCTTGGGATCCGGAGAGTGGCTGGGTCGGCGGAGCGGGGTGCCGCAGACGCCAGGTGAGCTGGGGATTTGGCCTTACGGGGTGGGGAGAATTCCGCGGGTTGCCTGTCCCGCTGCTCAGCCTTGCCCTTCCCTGCACTGTGCTAAGTGAAAAGCTGCCCATACCCGGGAGTGGCCTCAGCCTTCAGACCCGGGAGGGAGCTGACGGCGGGGCGGGGGTGCTTGGGGTGCGGTTGCAGGACTGGCGGGGAGCGGCGCCCTCCTCCTGATCCATCGGGCGCCTCTAGTGAAAGGGAGACGGACCGGAATCCTCCCAGAGCAGGGACGCCGCGCGGCGCCCCCTGAGTAGGATGGTGACCCCCCCCCAAAAAAAAAAAAAAAGAAAGAAGAAGCGTACACCTGCCCTCGGCGCAGGGACAATTCCTCCATCTCCCAAGACAGTGACACCTCTTTGTAATGCCTCTTTGGACGGTGACAGGTCTCACACAGTGACACCCCGCGGCTCTTTTTCCTCAGGCTTGTGACAGCCCCCGCACCCCGTGGCACCATCTCTTCCCACGATGTCTTTTTCCCTAGCGAAAAGCCCACCATCCGCTCGTGTTTCTGTTCCTAAAGCTCAAGTGGGCCCATCTCTCCAGTTTTCCCGTATTTGCCACTGTCAACTTCTCCTTGCTGTTTTTTCCTCTTCAAAGCCCTGACCTTTGCCATACAGCAGTCTCTTTTCCTTAGGGACCCCATCAGCTCTGTTTGCAACTGTGGGATTCACCTGAGTATACTGCTGACGGGTCTCTTAACTCAATATTATGTTCCTGTCCAGAGCCCCACCTCTAGTTCTCCAGTGCCCAGAACTTCCTACCACTTGATACCTTTAGACTTGGTTCTTTGCCCAGGGCTTTACCTGCATTTTGCATTTCCTCTCTCACCTTCTTTAGGACTCAGGGATGGAAATGTTTTCATCACTTGAGAGATTTCTCACTAGTCTGGGTGATGGTGACAGCCACAGTAAAAGGCTTTATTTTCCAGTTTTAGAAAAGTCTGCCAAGCTTCCCCATGTGAAATTAATACCAGGGCTAATCCAGGAAATCTAGAACCAAATTAACCCCTTTTCTCAGTCTAAATTAGTTTGACCCAAATAATTTGTATATATATATATTTGTATAATAATTCTGATATCCTGCCCCTTGCTTATAAGCACTCAGCCAAAAGTGAGTTACTTGGTAGGTTTAGAATCACAACTTCAGCTAGAAGGATCAATTTTATGAATCTGCATATACACACACACACCCCCTCATTTTTATTGAACTCTGGAACTTTTCCCAAAGCAGGGAGGATGGTTCTGGGCACTGTAATAAGCAGCCTGGGTCACTGAAGGTGGTTTGCTAGTGCTGGGACCTTTTCCCTCTGCTTCTTTGCCTGCTTATCTGACTGCCTGGAGAGATGTGCCTGCTTTGGTCACACTCCTGGTTCTCATCAGAGCCTAAGGCCTCCCTTCTTTCCCCACCCCCACACCCACACCCTTTCCTGGAATGTGTAGACTTCTGGAGGTTCAGGCTCTGCTGCCTTCTTAGAAGGGTAATGGAGTCTGAGAGACTTGGTGCTCTAAAGGTTGTGCCTGGGGGCACCAGGCCTGAGCCAGCTGGAGTAATTCCTACCGCCATTCCTGCAGCCGCAGGCAGGCCTTCTCGGTGACTCACTGGCTGGAGCCTGAGTCTGCACAGAAGGGGGCTGAAGATCCTTGCTGAGCTCAGCGCTGTGGAGAGAGGGTGGGGGTGAGCTCAGCGCTGTGAAGAGAGGATGGGGGTGACTCCAGAAAAGGGAGGGTCAAGATGGCCTTAGAATCCTGAGCCCTTGTCTGTTTCTTCCATCCTGTGTGGAATAAACAGGAACTGGAGCTTAGCTGAGGGGAGGGGCTTGCCTGGGAGGGCTGCAGGGTCACTTAGTAAAGGGTTGAGTCAGGGAAAAAGCCAGTGACCTGTTCAGCCCCACAGGGGACATTTGCAAGGGTTCTGAAGACTTCTCTTACCCCACCCCCACCTGTCCTTAGGTCAGTTCTCAGAGCGATGGGCCGAGGAGACTGAGCTGCCGCCATGATTGGAGGCTTATTCATCTATAATCACAAGGGGGAGGTGCTCATCTCCCGGGTCTACCGAGATGACATCGGGTGAGTCCCCTGGCTAAGCCAGCTATGTCCCCCCTACCCCACCCTCTCAGCCCCAGCATGCAGGACCAGGTCTTATCCCAACAGGTTTGACTTGGGCCCCCACCCCCACCCCTTGCTGCATCCTGGAAGCTCATCTGATATAGCCTGGTTCCTATTAGGTCTGGTGGTATTGGCCTAGCAGCCTGTTTTCTGGATGCTAGGCAAGACCAGTGGAATGAAGGGGGCCCTACATCTTTAAGGAACTCCTGCCCTTCCTGCTCCCATTGTTCCTTAGTTACAGTTCTGGTTGCTGGAGATAAGTGTTTTTACCTAGACAGGTCAATTCCTCCTTTCAGGAATAGGGAGATGTCTCCAGTGAATGGAGTTAGTGCCAGGCTCGAGGTGCTAATCTAAATCTTGCTCTTAAAGCCCTTTTCACGTTGAGAGCCTTCATTGGATTCTCTTAAAAGTCTCTCCAGGCAATCCTTTCCCACTCCCTTTCTCAGGAGGAATTGAGCTGCTGACTCAGCTGTTTTCACTTCCTCTGGGTCATTCCTGGGAGAGGTTGTAAGCATGCTCAAGGCGCGCTCTGGGTCACTGAAGAAGGGACAGGGAGGCCATGCTCCTAGGACAGTGCCATGTTCTGGTTCCCTCAGACCTTAAGAAGGAGCCACAGCCTTATTTCTCATTCTACCCCACCCTGCATGTCATCTTTCTGACTGAGAACTACATAGCCTCAGCAGCTCTAATGAGATTGGGCTCTTCTGGTTCCTGCTACCTGTTTTTCTTCCTCAAAGAGCTTGAGATATATAGTCACAGCATGGGCCTATTGCAGTACCCCAGCTTCTTGGCTCCCTAGTTGATGGGCTCGCTTGGCCCGGCCTTTGTGGCTCTCTGTTGGTTTGGTGGCATGGCTGAGCTACACGATTAAGTCAAGGCCAGGTTACATGCCACCTTGCATGCCTTGCTATGCTCTTTACCCTTGCTTGTCTTGTCTGCTTCTACCTCATGGTGTGTGCTGCCCTCCCTGGTGTGTCATGTGTCTAACCCTCTCTCTCGTTGCTGTCACTCTCCTCTTCTTGCTGGCGTCATTTCTCTCATCCCATCTCATTGGCTGCCGTAGCAATAGGTAAGCGGCGTATCAAGCTGCTGCCCAGGTACAGGTGGGTGGGGGGCCCTAACCCCCCATCATTTTTTTTCCTTCATCCTTTTTTATTCATACAGCAAGTTAAGCTTGCTCTGGAATTGTATACTGGACAAGAATGAGTGGCATAGCTTCATTACTCCTTGATACTTCTTACCCAGTAGATTAGAGCCTTCTCTGAAGTCAAACTGGCTTTGTCCAACTTCCTGGAGGATTCTCCATCAGTGGGCTCACTAGTGGAAATGAAACAGGGTCTTTTCTCTCCTGGGCATGGAGCTTACTGGGAAGGTGCTAGAGAGGTGGTAGCTAAGTATAGGTGGGAAATTGGGGCCAGGCCTGGGAGTTAGAAACATACTTCTCTAAACTTGAGGAACCTCACTTTATTGATATTACATCTGTCTTTCTGCCATTGCCACTTGACTTCCCTCTTTCTCATGCCTATCAGATACTAGCCTAATCCAGACCCTCCTTCTGGCCCCACTGGGAGCCATAAGAAGGGAACCACCCTAATGGTTTAGACCTTGGCTTTAGAATACATGTCATTTCAGCAGTGTGGAGGGTGGGGCTTTTAACAGCTGTGGTTGACCCCCATGGGGTGGGGTTTTCCCGGGTGCTGAGCAGGCTCTGTGCACCCTTTTCCCTTAGGAGAAATGCAGTGGATGCCTTTCGAGTCAATGTTATCCATGCACGGCAGCAGGTACGCAGCCCTGTCACCAACATCGCTCGCACCAGCTTCTTCCATGTTAAGCGGTCCAACATCTGGCTGGCAGCTGTCACCAAGCAAAATGTCAACGCTGCCATGGTCTTTGAATTCCTCTATAAGATGTGTGACGTAATGGCCGCTTACTTTGGCAAGATCAGTGAGGAAAACATCAAGAACAATTTTGTGCTCATATATGAGCTGCTGGATGGTAAGGATGGGGGAGTGGTGGGCCTTGTGGGAATGAACCTAATTGGGTATGACCTAGAGACTGAAGCAGATCTGAAGTCCAAGTGTACTCTGAACTTTGTTTCCTGCATACCTGATCTCTCAGGCTAGGATCTCTCTATCCTTGAGAAGCCAGTTCAAATCCAGACTTAAAGACTGCTCTGAAGTAGAACACAGAAATAGGCCAGCAGGTGGGGGCAGGGAAGTTTTGGTTTTCATAGGACTAAAGAGCCTGACTCAGGTTTGGTGGCTGAGCCTCCAAAATTCATCCTCTCCTTTGTGACTTGAGCCTTAGTTCATTCTTGTCGTGGCTTTCCATCTCAACAGCTACTTCGGAGCATGTGGGAGGATGAGATTTTACAAGCCTCATGGAGTGCCCTTTGTTTCCTTGTTCACCTGTAGGGTATGGTGGTTAGTTTTTCCACCTTCTCAGCATCTGTTTTCTAGAAAAAAAAGGGGGGTACAGAGTTTTTTCACCTCTGACCCACTGACCATGTGACTTTTTTCTGTCTTCTCTGTTTGAAAAAAATAAACATTTTTGGGTTTTATTAATTTTATTTTTTTTCTGGTGATACTGGGAGTTGAACTGAGGAGCACTCTATTACTAAGCTATACCCCTAGTTCATTTGTTTGTTTGTTTATATTACTGGACTGGGTATTGAACAGGGCCTGGTATATGCTGGGCAAGTGCTTTATCACTAAGCTACATCCTCAGTACTTCCTCCCAGCCCTTTTTTTTTTTTTTTAAGAGAGAGAGAATTTTTTAATATTTATTTTTAGTTTTCGGTAGACACAGTATCTTTATTTTATTTTTATGTGGTGCTGAGGATCCAACCCAACGCCCCGTGCATGCCAGGCAAGCGCGCTACTGCTTGAGCCACATTCTCAGCCCTCCTCCCAGCCCTTTTTATTTTTTGACAGGTTCATTTTTGACAAGTTACTGAGGCTGGCCTTGAACTTATGATCCTCCTGTCTCAGTCTCCTGAGTTAAGATGTGTGAAGTAATGGCCACGAACTTTGGCAAGATCAGTGAGGAAAACATCAAGAACAATTTTGTTTTTGTTTGTTTGTTTGTTTTGGGAATACAGACATGCGCTACTGTGCCCAGCTTATTTTAATATTTATTTTTTAGGTGTAGATGGACACAACACAATGCCTTTATTTTTATGTGGTGCTGAGGATTGAACTCGGGTCCCACCCATGCTAGGCGAGTGCTCTACCCCTGAGCCACAGTCCCAGCCCTTATTTGATTTTTTTTTTTTTTTTTTAGTTTTCTGTGGACACACAACATCTTTATTTTTATTTTTATGTGGTGCTGAGGATTGAACCCAGCGACCCGTGCATGCCAGGCGAACGCGCTACCGCTTGAGTCACATCCCCAGCCCCTTATTTGATTTTTTTATGAATTACAAATCACAGAGTAAATGCTACAAAGGTAGAATACTTTGTGCAATGATTCCACATAGTCTTAGGGAGCTGTGCTAACCAGACATGCCCAGGTCAGGAAACTTGAATGAAAGTGACTATAGGTTTGTCCAGGGGCTAATAATTCCCTTCCTTTTGCAGAGATTCTGGACTTTGGCTACCCACAGAACTCAGAGACAGGCGCACTGAAAACCTTCATCACACAGCAGGGCATCAAGAGTCAGGTACTTGCATTGTACAGACCATAGGCCGGGTGGAGCCCAACCTCCCTTCTGCCCAGCTGGCCTAGCCTTGTCCAAGCTGACTCATGAGCCCGCCCTTGACAGGAAGTCCTGGCCTGAGCCTCTTGCAATGACAGCAAGCCTGTTTTTGCCTTGTGTGGTCCTTCCACCCCAGGGGCAGCCGATTCAGCATCTCTTACCAAGAATACAGATCAAGCAGTTTCCTTTGGGCTGGGGACAGGGGGGTGAGGTTTTGCTCTGGAGGCCTGGTATTCTTCAGGAGACGAGCACTTGGGCCCTCCTATAGGATCCAAACCTCATAGCCTTCTCTCCTTTTCTGCCTCCCCTATGGCTTCCTGTGGGAACCTTTTTTGGCCCCGTGTCCTCCAGCATCAGGTAAGTTGCTCCCTTGGCTTCTGCCCTTGGGCTTTACTCTGTTTTCTCTAGGCCCTGCCCCATGGGGACCTGTGGGAAAGAATGGGTTACAGGGAGAGGCCTAGAAGGGAGGTGGGGTGAGGGTGAAGTGGGAAGAGATAGAATGATTGAAAAGGGAGAGGAGCAAAGCCATTGCTGTTTGTCTTTACCTCTATGTAGACAAAAGAAGAGCAGTCCCAGATCACCAGCCAGGTGACTGGGCAGATCGGCTGGCGGCGGGAGGGCATCAAGTATCGCCGGAACGAACTCTTCCTGGATGTTCTAGAGAGTGTGAACCTGCTCATGTCCCCACAGGGTGAGGGCCCTCTCATGATGAAGCCAGAGGGAGGCCAGGGCAGGATCTCTGAGCTTGCCTGCTTGACTCAGCTGTTCCCGTTTATCTGTTCTATCACCAGGGCAGGTGCTGAGTGCCCATGTATCAGGCCGGGTGGTAATGAAGAGCTACCTGAGTGGCATGCCTGAATGCAAGTTTGGGATGAATGACAAGATTGTCATTGAAAAACAGGGCAAAGGCACAGCCGATGAAACAAGCAAGAGGTGCCTGAGTCAGGGAAACAGGAGGGAAAGGGCAGTGGGCTTTGAAGGGTTCACTGGGGCTTCGTGGACCAACTTCCTTCTGGATTTCATTTATGCTATAATTGTAAACTCTCTTAAGTGTATGTTTAGCTGATAGCTCTTGACATCAGCAATAAGAAATGAGGGGTTGCCATTAGCCTACTCTCCTTAGAGAACAGACTCCTTGTTTGGCCCCTAGGACCAAGGTCTCATTGATGCATACTGACAGCTGTTGCCTAGTGTGCCAGAAACACCCATGTCCCAAGCAACAGGCCTCTAAAGAGATGATGAGTTTGCAAAGCTCCCTCTCTTCCCAAACTCTGGGACAGGGACCCCTGAGTCAGAAAACTGTGTCCTGAGACTGTGGTGTCAGTCTGGAGTAGTAAGATTGCCCGGCCTGACACCTGCCACTCCTCCTATACTAATGAGAGCTCTTCTGCTTGCAGCGGAAAGCAATCAATTGCCATTGATGACTGTACCTTCCACCAGTGTGTGCGACTCAGCAAGTTTGACTCTGAACGCAGCATCAGCTTCATTCCACCAGATGGAGAATTTGAGCTCATGAGGTGCCATTGGGCAGTGAGGAGGCAGCGGGTATTGCTGGCTGGAGGTGGGGGAAGGAGTGGAACAGGCTTTCATTGCCAACCTCACTTTCCAACCCCAAAGGTATCGTACCACCAAGGACATCATCCTTCCTTTCCGGGTGATCCCCCTTGTGCGGGAAGTAGGACGCACAAAATTGGAGGTCAAGGTGGTCATCAAGTCCAACTTTAAGCCGTCACTGCTGGCCCAGAAGATTGAGGTGAAGACAAGGGGCTTGGGGAGGAGGAAGAATTTGTCTCCAGAAATAAAGGTAGTATATGTCAGGGCTTGACAGAGCTTGACGGGTGTGTCACTTCTAGGTGAGGATTCCAACCCCCCTGAACACGAGTGGGGTGCAGGTGATCTGCATGAAGGGGAAGGCCAAGTACAAGGCCAGTGAGAACGCCATTGTGTGGAAGTGAGTGTTTCCTTCAGGAAGACACAGCTGCTCTCTAGATGCTATAATGTACCTTCTTAAGTTTCACCTTTTGTCCTATCCATTGTGGGTTGTGGAGCGGGAAGAAAAATGGTGCCTTTTTCTCTGGGAGCCTCTGCTTGTGCTGTCAGCTCTTCGGCTTGTGTGTGCCTGCCTGCACTTGGGTTCTTTTTACATTTCTTTTTCCAAAAGGCTTTAGCATTTCTCAGTTGTCCTAGTAATATGTCTATAAAGCAGACAGACAGGGCAAGGGATAATTTGCCCATCTAAGCAGAAAGTGCAACCTGGAGTGCTAAAGGAATAACATACCCAAGGTTCCACAGCAAGTGGTTTTCAGGGTCCTGATTACTTTTCCTTGTCCTGGCACCTCCCATAAGCTCCTGGTTCTCACCCAGTTTGAAATGGCAATCCCCCTTTGAAACGCCTCCAAGCTATCACGGGCACTTGCTACCCATTGCTCCTTTGTTCCCAGGATCAAGCGCATGGCAGGGATGAAGGAATCACAGATCAGTGCAGAGATTGAGCTTCTGCCCACCAACGACAAGAAGAAATGGGCTCGACCCCCTATTTCCATGAACTTTGAGGTATGGCAGAGAAGGGGCCTAGCACCATGGCAGGATATGCTGGGAAAGATAAGAAAGATCATTCAGATCAACCTCTGTACCTTAGGGATGAGAAAACAGACCTAGAGGGAAGAAGTGACTTTAACTCATAGACCATTTCTTCTCCCTTTAAAAATCTTAGTAGAAATTGCTATTCACACTGAGAAAAAAAAATTTATTTTTTTTTAATTGTAGATGGACATAATACCTTTATTTTTATGTGGTGCTGAGGATTGAACTCAGTGCCTCACACATGCTAGGCTAGCATTTTACCACTGAACTACAATCCCAGCCCCTGAGAAAAATATTTTGATTTCTCTTAGTGTGTTGCGAAACAGTTCTTTGAAAAAGTTTTAATTATTTAAATGCCAGGTAAGAAGTAGATGCTGTGGTACCTGCCTGTAACCCCAGTGATTCAGAAGGCTGAGGGCAAAAGGATTCCCAAGTTCAAAGCCATCCTCAGCAACTTAAACACACTGTTTGAAAATTAAAAAGTAAAAAAAAAACTGGACATATATATCTCAGTGGTCAGTCCCCCCTGGGTTTAAATTAAATTTTTTTTAAAAAAATGTGAATTCAAGTAAGGCAGCAAGTTTTCTTACAGACAGGACAATGAGCAGACTTTGCATGTGTTAGACATATAATTTTCTCCACCTTACTTTTCAAGTACATAATATTGAGCAGGATAAGTATGTTCTAATGCAGTTCTCTGGCTGCTGCTGCCTCCTCCTAATTAAAGGAATTGATTCAAGTTATCTCAGGTAGCACTTGACTCAACACCCAAAATTATTGCTGGTTACTCTTGGATATTCTCTCTTCTTTAGTAATGTTACTTAGAGGGCTCCCCACCACCCCTATCTTCTTTCAGGACCCCCGCCATTCAAACATCTATAGTAGAAATGAGGTAGGGCATAGCTACTGAACTTTTCAGAGAAATGCTGTGAGAGGAAGACCACAGTCCTAACTGGAACTATTCCCTGCCCAGGTGCCATTTGCGCCCTCTGGCCTCAAGGTGCGCTACTTGAAGGTGTTTGAACCGAAGCTGAACTACAGCGACCATGATGTCATCAAATGGGTGCGGTACATTGGCCGCAGCGGCATTTATGAAACCCGCTGCTAGCTGTCCAGTGGCAGCTAGCCCACCTTCCTACCCACCCTCTTCTGCAGGTCCAGGCGCCCCCAGCCACCACACATCAGTGTCTCCTCCCTTCTGCTTTGCTGCCTTCCCTTTGCACCAGCCCCTGAGTCTAGGTCTGAACCAACTGCATTGCAAGTGGGACTGGTGGAGCAGTCCCTGGGCTCCCTGGGCAGGGTGGTTTCTGGGACTCCTGCTCTTCCTAATTCATCTGTGTGTCCTGGCCTAGTGCCAGGCTGAGTTCTGTGACCAAAGCCAGGTGGGTCCCCTTCCTCCCCACCCCCGTGGCCACACCTCTGGAGTGGGAGGGTTGGCTGCCCCTCACCTCAGAGCTCCCCCAAAGGCCAGTAACGGATCCCTAATCCTCAATCCCTGTTCTGCTTTGGGATAGTGTGAGCTTCATTTTGTACAAGTGTGACTTCGTCCAGTTATAAACCCAATAAACTCTGTAGAGCGGAGTTGTTGGCTAAGTGTTGATGTGAAAGCTACAGGGGGAGGGGAACTGGTAGGACTTCCCACATATTTTTTTTTAATATTTGTTTTTTAGTTGTACGTGGAGTCAATAACTTTTTTATTTTATTTTTATGTGGTGCCAAGGATGAAACCTAGTGCCTCATGCATGCTAGGCAGTTGCTCTACCACTGAGCCACAACCCCAGCCCCATATTTTCTTATTCTGCCTGTTTTGAGTAGAATTTTCTATTCTGAATACTCCAGGTTCTTTCCTTGTTACAATTATGAGTCCCCTGCAGGCCTTCCAAGCCCTTATCTTATTTGGTGTTGGTCCATGTCTCCTGGCTTCTCTAAGAAGCAAAGGGCTCAAGAGTAAGCTCCTGACCCCCAGTTCCCCAAGAGTAGTAGATTCATTTGGTCTTGCAGCCATCCTGAGAAACTGACCTCTTATTCCATCCTTTTTCTATTTAGCCAAGCTTTCTGAATCTTGGTGGGTTAGGAAGGGAAAGATTTTATTTTCTCCATGTCTCTTAGAAAATTCCTCTGGATACCTCCACCCCTGCAAAGAAAAATGTGGTGAGCTAGTCCTTCAGGGGAATGTCCCATATCTTGCCAGCATGCTGGGGCAGGTAAAAGAGCAGATTTGCCCTTTCTAGTTTTCTCTTGTTTAATTTTTTTTAAAACTTCGAATCTATTAACAGAAAATTTAAAACAAATAGAATAATGTAATGAACCCCCATGTCCCCTCACCCAGCTTCAGCAATGATCAACTCATGGTCAGTTCCTTGATATATCCAGTATATATTCACTTAACCCAGATATCTTACAAAATTTTCCATAACTTGTATCTGGGTCCAGTTAGGATCAGTTGTGGTTGGTTCATGCATCTTGTCTTAAAATCCATACATTTCCCCTCAGCTCTCACTTTTGTTGAGGACCTGGAGTTCTGTAGTTTCCCGTTAGAAGTTACCTGTTGTATCCCCCAGGGTCACTTTATTCCTCCTTGTATTTCCTGTAAAATGATGATTAAAAGGAGAGGAACCGTAGTTTAAACCTTTAAATATCAGGAATGTTTGTTTCCTCATTGTGGCCATACTTAATCAAAACGATAAATGGATAAAGATGAAATTTTAGGTGCCAATTTTAGAGCCCCAAGTTGGAAGAATATTTATCTAAAATATCAAACAGTAGCGTCATGTAAGGACAGAATCCTAACTTCTACCTGAGGAATCTATGAAGAGAAATATCCTTCTACTGACACTGAGATTCATGGTGCAGGAAAGCCTGCTGTGGGTGTAGGTAGGGAATAAATACCATGAACTTCTACCGTCTGTGGTGTCTATCTGGTTTTCTTTTCCTTTGGGGTTGTATGAGGTTGTGCCCTGGGGTGGTGAAAGAACTGGCATAATTTGCAAGGGTCGACTACACTGTCAAGAAGTGTAAAACAGGGAGGGCGGGTCGTGCCGGGCGGGGGTAAGGCACCTGGCTGACCTGAACAGCCAGACTGGAACAAAACCAGCGGACGCAGAAGACTGAGCCTGGGGCTTCTTGAGAGGGCAGGGCGGGCATGAGTCAGCAAAGCTCTCAGAGGGTTCCAAAGTGGACCTGCCTGGACATACAACTGTATAAGCGATTCGAAGAACGCTTAAAAACCTAGCAGAAAACGATGTTTTATCAATCTTCATCCTATTGGAAGACTCCCATCCACAAGACCACTCATGCTTTGCGCCCTGATAAACCTTGAGGGCCCTTGCCCCACCCCTCGCTTCTGGATCGCCACCTCCCAAAAGGCTGCGAGAACGGTACACATGGCTAATTTTGCAACAGTAGGCTTCGCGCAGGCGCAGAAGGAGAAGCTCATCTAAACTGGGAGCGGCGCTTGCGCGCGGTTCTGCCAGCCCAGTTCTCCCCGCCCAACAGATTCCGCGCCCTCGGCTCGTTTCTTACGTCACTGCTACGCATGCGCTGTGGGAGGAGGAGCGAGATTTCGGGGGAAGGGTAGGGGGCGGGCCTAGACAGAGGTCTCTCGGCGACTGCGCGGTCGGGATTCCGACTGGAACATGGCGACTTGTGCCGAAATCCTGCGGAGCGAGTTCCCAGAAATTGACGGACAGGTCTTCGACTACGTGACTGGTGAGCCAAACCGAATCATCTGGCTGATAAGGCCGAATTGGAGGTCGCGGGGGAAGAGTAAGGGATGGCAGTGTTGGAGACCGCTACCAGGCCTCTCCTCTTGAGTGACCTCTTGTCCCGAGGGGCTGTTGGGTCTGGAGCGCGGACTGGGGTCGCGATTCAAGCCCTGATACTGTATGTCCACCCGACCGCTATCTACCTGGTCCCGCCACTTTTCGCCCAGGCGTTTTGCACAGCGGCAGCGCGGATTTCGAGTCTGTGGATGACTTGGTAGAAGCTGTGGGAGAACTATTGCAAGAGGTTTCCGGGGACAGCAAGGATGACGCGGGCATCAGGGCTGTGTGTCAACGCATGTACAACACTCTGCGCCTGTATGTGCCAAGGAATAGGGGTCGATGGGGGCGAAGGGAGGCTAACGGTTCAGAGACAAGAATTGGGGGGAGGTCTCATGGCCGTGGAGCTTTTCCCTCAACTCCTAACTGCGCTTTTTATCCCTATCCCTAGGGCTGAGCCACAGAGCCAGGGAAGTAGCCAGGTGCTACTGGACGCCCCTATCCAGTTGTCAAAGATAACGGAGAACTATGGTGAGAGTGAGGGGAGATTGAACTAGACTCCCTCTGTCCTTTATGCAGCTTCCACCCCCAGCCACCTGTGCCCTACAGCTTGGAGGACTCCTTCCTCTCTTTTTCACAGGGCAAGAGTTGTAGGAGCTAGTTGACATGTTTATGAGAGCAAAAGAGCCTGTGATGATGGGAATAAGACTGGAGGGTTCTCCCAGCTGTTAGGTATGGTAGGAAGTATATGGGTCTTGGAGCTGGACAAATTTGATGTCATTTCCCCAGTTTTGCAGCTTATTGATCAGTAGTAAAAGAGTTGTTTATGTGCCCCAGTGCCTATATCCTTATATGTGAGATTTGTGGGGGGTTTTAGTTCAGAGAAAATCATAGCTGTCCATCTCCAGGGTTGTAATACTTTCTTAAAAATGTGTGTCCATACCAGGTTCTTGTTGATCACTCAAAATGTTAGTTTTCCTTCCCTCAGGGAGAAGGTGACTGCTTTTTCTTCTCACTTACAGACTGTGACACCAAACTTCCAGGACTGCTAAAGAGGGAACAGTCCTCGGTGAGGAGGAAGTGATAGGGAGGGAGCTGTGTCCGTGGTGGGTATGGGAGTTGGCTATCCAAATGTCAGTGTCTTTGGGGAGATTTTTAAAAATTCTTTTTTAGTTATACATGACAGTTTAATATTTTGATATATCATACCTACATGATTTGGGGGGGTGGATTTCTAATTGTGTCTTTCTGTGAACTTTTGAGTCTGTTCAACATGAGTAATTTGTGAGGGTTTACTTGAGATGTTCTCTCTTCTGAGAGAACATCTCTTTCTGAGCCTACACCTTAGGGTGAAATGGTTGTGTTTGGAATTCACTTAGACAGTGAATGCGAAGAAGCTAGAAAAGGCCGAGGCCCGACTGAAGGCAAAGCAGGAGAAGCGCTCAGAGAAGGACACCCTGAAGACCAGCAACCCACTGTGAGTTTAGGAAGAAGGGCTCAGAAGGAGAGCAGAGCAGTCTATTGTGACAGAAGGGTGGTTGGGAGCACTGAAAGCTATATACTTATCTATTTTAAAGAGTCTTAGAAGAGGCATCAGCCAGCCAGGCGGGCAGCAGAAAGGAGAGTCGATTGGAATCATCTGGCAAGAACAAGTCCTATGATGTGCGAATTGAGAACTTTGATGTGTCTTTTGGAGATAGGTGAGAGAATGGCAATATGGGGTGGCATTCTTTTTCTTTTTCCAATGTAGGGAGAATTTGGAGAGATGAAATGGGCCTAAAAACAATGTTAGGATTCTGCTCTATTTGCTATGTGCCTGTTTTTAAAACACCCTTAATCTCCTTTCTTCCACTCTTGCAGGGTACTCCTGGCTGGGGCAGATGTGAACCTGGCATGGGGCCGCCGATATGGACTGGTGGGACGGAATGGGTTAGGGAAGACAACACTGCTGAAGATGCTGGCCACCCGGAGCCTGCGGGTCCCAGCCCACATTTCCCTGCTACATGTAGAGCAGGAGGTTGCTGGAGATGACACCCCTGCCCTTCAGAGTGTGCTGGAGAGTGATAGTGTGCGAGAGGACCTGCTACAGCAGGAGCGTAAGCTCAGTGCCCAGATTGCTGCTGGCAGGTGAGAGTTAGGGAAGACCTAGCAGAAGCTGTTTTTCAGAGTGCCTGCCATGCTGTCCCAGTCCTTGATTTGCTTGTTCATCCTTCTTGCTTAGCAGAGCTTAGAATATGGCATTGTGGGACTCTGAAGCCCTCATTCTTTCAGCACCCATTGACTCAATACTTTGGGCAAGTCTTCCTGTGTTCTATTCCTGTTCTGGCAACAAAGCAACAAGTAGCCTGTTTTCAAACTATATAGGATGCAGGGCATCTTCCTAGACTGCCTCAACTTAGGCTGGTTGCTCTTTCTCTTTTCCAGGGCAGAGGGTCCAGAAGCTGCACAGCTGGCTGAAATCTATGCCAAATTAGAAGAGATTGAGGCTGACAAGGCACCTGCCAGGTTTGAAATTCCTCCTCCTCATTATATTTTACCTTTTTTTTTTTTTTTCAATCTTAACTAGCTTGCACACATTACCTGTGTCCTACTTCTTTTAAAATATTCTTGGGCTTTCTTATTTTAAATAGCACATTATATTTTACCTTTCCCTCCTGTGAAGTGTTCCAACTGGGTTTTTTAAATTTCTTCATTCCTAGGGCATCAGTCATTCTTGCTGGACTTGGCTTTACTCCTAAAATGCAGCAGCAGCCCACCCGGTGAGTGATGCTTGCCATTCTTGGTTCTCAACATTGTTGACTCTGATTAATACCACTAATGTGTCTCTGTTTAGGGAGTTCTCAGGTGGCTGGAGGATGAGACTGGCCCTGGCCCGGGCCCTGTTTGCTAGGTGAGTCTTCTGAAACCATGTGTGAGCCTAGGGAGGATGGGTCTTAGGACATGACAATGAGTCACTGACCTAAAACCTCATGCCATGTATTCTTTTTCATAGGCCAGATCTTCTGCTATTAGATGGTGAGTTTAAAATGGGTCACCCTGGCTTCAAGGTGGGGACAGGTAATAACATCTTTTTTTCCTAGTTCTACAGCCCTTTAATCACAAGTGTGTGCCCCCTACTTCTTCTACAGAACCCACAAACATGCTGGATGTAAGAGCCATTCTGTGGCTGGAGAATTATCTACAGGTGAATTTGGGGAAAGGCTCTTTAGTGGGTTTGGGGAAAGTCTGCCTCTAAGACACTTGGGAGCCTGGGATCTGTTTACCCTCCCAAACTGGGCCTGCTGTCCTGTGACTCCTCAGACATGGCCCTCCACAATCCTAGTCGTCTCTCACGACCGAAACTTCCTGAATGCCATTGCCACAGACATCATCCACCTGCACAGTCAGCGGCTAGATGGTTATCGGGGAGACTTTGAGACCTTCATCAAGAGCAAGCAGGAGCGGCTGCTTAATCAGCAGCGTGAATATGAGGCACAGCAGCAGTATCGCCAGCACATCCAGGTGTGGGGCACACAGGGCTTTGAGTCCCATCCCATGGTATCAGTTGTGGGTAGCAAGGGAGTTTGACCAATCCTTGCCCTCCCCCTGCAGGTTTTCATTGACCGGTTTCGCTACAATGCCAATAGGGCCTCTCAAGTGCAGAGTAAACTCAAGATGCTGGAGAAGTTGTGAGTACAATGTCCTTGGCCAGACCCTGTTTTCTTCATTTCTTCCCTCATTTTGCAGGCTATCTTTGCCCTCCTGTTCCAGGTCTTCTTTGGCTGGCAGGCAACTTTGACTTCATTCCCTGCAGGAAAGCAGAAAATATTTTACACTGCTCTTAAAGGGTTGATTTTGCCTTTTTCTATGCAACCACTAATCTACAATCTGTCTTTACATATTTGCTTATTCTAGATGTTTTGTATTTAAAAAAAAAAAAAAATCGTACAGTACGTGACCTTTGGTATCTAGCTTCTTTCACCTAGAATGTTTTCCAGGTTCATCCATGTTGTAGCATGCATCAGTACATTTTTTTTAATGGCCGAATTATATTCCGTTGTGAATATACCATATTTTGTTTATGGATTCATCTGGTCATGAACATTTGGGTTGTTCCTATTTTGGTTTTTTGTTTTTGTTTTTTTTTTAAAGAGAGAGAGAGAGAGAGAATTTTAATATTTATTTTTTAGTATTTGGCGGACACAACATCTTTGTATGTGGTGCTGAGGATCGAACCCGGGCAGCACGCACGCACGCCAGGCAAGCGCGCTACTGCTTGAGCCACATCCCCAGCCCCCTATTTTGATTTTTACAAATAATGCTGCCATGAACATTTGTGTACAATCTTTTTGTGTGAACATGTTTTCATTTCACTTGGGCAAATAGCTAGGAGTGGATTTGCTGGTTTACTTGGTGATTTCATGTTTAACTTTTTGAAGATCTGCCACACCATTTTTAAAGGACATACACTGTTACATTCCTGCCAGCAATGTATGAGAAATGAAGTTTCTCTACATCTTTGTCAACATTTATTCTTAACTCTTCAGTTTTAGCCATCTTGGTGAGTGTGAAGTGGTTTAGACGTGCATTTCCTTAATGACTAATGATATTGTAATTTGCGATTTTAATCTCAAGTAGCCTTTCTAGAAGTTCTGGGAGGAAGATTAAGTTCATAAAAGTTTAGAACTTTGTGACATTTAAACACATATCATAATATATTAACCAGGAATTAAAAAAAAAAAAAAAACCTACAAAAAAATAGGGGCTAGGGATGTGACTCAGTGGTAGAGTGCTTGCCTGCTATGTGTGGAGGCCCTGTGTTCAATCCGCAGTACCACATATGGGAGGAAACTACTTCCAAAAAGGGGGTGAGGATATAGCTCAGTGGTATAAAACCTGCCTAGCATGTGTGAGGTCCTGGGTTCTGTCCCCAGCACTGCAAAAATAAATAAGGTAATTTTTTTAAAAAGCTAAAAAAAAAGGGTGAATCTTTTTCAGCAGATAGTGAACTAGAAAAATGTATTCTAAAATAATATCAACTGGGTTGGGGATTACAATATTTTCCTAAGTTTTCTCTGAGCTTATATTACTTGTGCAAGAGGAACAAGGTTATTTTTTAAGTTTTTAATTATTTATTTATTTATTTTTGCTTGGATACTGAGGATTGAACACAGGGCCTTGCACACGATAGGCAAGAGCTTTACCACTGAGCCATACCCCGAGCCATAATAAAGTTACTTCTTAAAATCATAATTTAGTCCATTTTCTCTCTCTCCTCAGACCTGAGCTGAAGCCTGTGGACAAAGAATCCGAGGTTGTGATGAAGTGAGTGCTAAACTGGGGGTGCTGGTGGGGAAGCCCTTATTTCTGGCTACCCAATGCTCCACACCCACACCTCCTACAGATTCCCTGATGGGTTTGAGAAGTTCTCACCGCCAATTCTGCAGCTAGATGAGGTGGATTTCTACTATGATCCTAAGCACATCATCTTCAGTCGTCTGTCTGTCTCAGCTGATCTTGAGTCCCGCATATGTGTGGTATGGTTACTATTTGTCTATTCCCTGAGCTGCAACTCTTGCACCACAGAAAGTGCGGGTTGGGCCATCCTGAGGCCATAGAAGGAGGTGCACAGGCATAGGAGTTGGGTCTAGGCAAAGGACATTGCAGTACTCATATTCTAGCCTCATATAGCTACCCACAGAGCTTAGAAGCCTGGCATGTGGTGTTTTCTGAATACTCAGAGCAGTACTTTTTCTGTCTCAGTTCTAAGTTAACCATGGGATATTTTAGCAAGAACATGGGTTTCAGAATCAAATTTCCAATCCTGACTGACCATACCATTCCCTAGCTTGGTTACCAAGCAATGTCTTCTTCCTTAAAAGGGAGATAACAAGCCGGGCGCGGTGGTGCATGCCTGTAATCCCAGAGGCTCGGGAGGAGGATCGTGAGTTCAAAGCCAGCCTCAGCAAAAGCAAGGCGCTAAGCAAATCAGTGAGACACCCTGTCTCTAAATAAAATAGAAAATAGGACTGGGGATGTGGCTCAGTAGTTGAGTGTCCCTAAATTTAATCCCTGGTACCAAAAAAAAGTGGGAGGTGGGGGTTGCCTAACAAACTAGGCACAATGGTGTACTCCTGTAATCTCAGAGAGTCAGGAGAACAAGGCAGGGGATTTCAAGTTGCCCAGCTTGTAACTTAGCAAGTCTCTGTCCCTGGGAATGTAGCTCATGTATAATGCCCCTTGGTTTAATCCCTGGTACCATAAAAAAATAAAAGGGGGGCTGGTAGCATCTGCCTCATTTGGTTATTGGAAAGATTAAATCCTAGCACTTAGTAAGTACTCAAGTATTGGTTTTAGTTTTTTAGAGAAATAGTTTTTTGTTTATGGGACTGGGGATGTCGCTCAATGGTAGAGTACTTGCCTATCCCTGCAAAAAAGAAAGAAATTTGGGGGGATATTGGAAGGCACAACCTAGGACCCCTTCTCATCTCCTTCCTTTCTGTGTTCCTTCATGTGCGCTCTTTAACATTCCTATGCTACTTACAGGTTGGGGAGAATGGGGCTGGAAAGTCTACCATGCTGAAGCTACTTATGGGGGACTTGGCACCTGTTCGAGGCATCAGACATGCTCATAGGTAAGGTACCATCACTAACCACGTGTACGCATTCATATACACTCACACTGCTTACACTTCTTTTTTTCTGGAGGGGGGGATAATAGACAATAAGTACTTACAGTTGCCAAAGGAATATAATACATTTTAAGACCTCTCTTATTAGTAGAATTATATTGTCATCACAATAAAGGTAGTATATGACTACAAATATCCATAAAGTTTTATAGAGTAAAAGAAGAAAGGATCAAGCATTGGTTAAAATGCATAAGGAGTGTTTTAGGAGTTAAAATTTTTTTTTTTTTTTTTTTTTTAAAGAAATGACACAATCTCCTTTTTTTTTTTTTTCTTTTATTTATTTAGTTAGTTAGATAGTTCTCAGCGGACACAACATCTTTGTTGGTATGTGGTGCTGAGGATCGAACCCGGGCCGCACGCATGCCAGGCGAGCACGCTGCCGCTTGAGCCGTATCCCCAGCCCGAGTTAAAATTTTTTAAAAAGAAAAAGAAGTAGGAGGTGAGGATCTCATGAAAATCAAAGGGAGATCAGTAGAGGAAAGACGAGGTGGTGGAAGGAGAGAAGGGAGGGGGAAAGTAATAGGGAATAATCCAAATTATATTGTGATGTTGTGTGCATGTATCAATATGGAACAATAAATTCCATCATTATGTACAACTATGATGCACCAATTAAAAAAATCAGGGGGGAGGGGGACGGGACCAATCATAAGGATTAAATCTGGCAAAAAGGAAGACAAAAAATAAGCCAGAAGCTAGAACTGTACTGGAAACATAAAATTATAGAAAATGTTTTTTAAATCAACACATATTTTGTACAGATAATACATTATATCAGTTTCTCTTAAAACATTTTAACATATATTACAAAATACTTGTCTGCAATTTCCCATACTAAGAGTATATTGTTTGAATGTTCTCGTTGTAGCAATGGAATTTCACAAATTTATTTTCTTTTTTTTTAAATTCTGCTTTTTTACACAAATGGAGCACAATTTTTCATTTCTCTGGTTGTACATGATGTAGTCACACCATTTGTGCAATCATACCCATACATAGGGGTAATTATGTCCATCTCATTCCACCATCTTCTCCGCCCCCCACCCCGCCACACATACCCTCCCCTCCTCTCTTCCCCTTTGCTCAATCCAATGTTTCTTCATTCTTTCCTCCCCCCACCCCCATTATGGATCAGCATCCACCTGTCAGCCTTTGGTTTTGGGAGATGGGCTCATTTGCTTACTATGTTATTCTCCAGCTCCATCCATTTACCTGTAAATACCATGATTGCATTCTTTTTTAAGGCTGAGTAATATTCCATTGTGTGTATATTCCACAGTTTCTTTATCCATTCATCTATTGAAAGGCATCTAGGCTGTTTTCACAGTTTAGCTATTGTGAATTGAGTTTCTACAAACTTGAAGTGGCTGCATGACAGTAGCATGCTGATTTTAAGATCTTTGGGTATAAACCGAGGAATTTAACTGGGTCAAATGGTGGTTCCATTCCAGATTTTCTAAGGAATCTCCACACTGCTTTTCAAAGTGGTTGTAGCATTTTGCAATCCCACCAGCAATGAATCAGTGTACCTTTTTTCCCCACATCCTCACCAGCAATTATTGTTGCTTGAATTCTTGATAATTGCCATTCTGACTGGAGTGAGATAAAATCTTAGAGTGGTTTTAATTTGCATTTCTCTAATTGCTAGAGATGTTGAACATTTTTTCATAAGTTTGTTGATCAGTTATATATTCTGTGAAGTGTCTGCTCATTTCCTTAGCCTATTTATTGATTGGATTATTTGGTTTTTGGGTGGTGTTTCTTTGAGTTCTTTATATGTCCTGGAGGTTAGCCACATACACTTTTTCATAGTCATTGCCTTGCATCTTCATTTCTGTCTGCAGGAATCTGAAGATTGGCTATTTCAGCCAGCACCACGTGGAGCAGCTGGACCTGAATGTCAGTGCTGTGGAGCTGTTGGCACGCAAGTTTCCTGGTGTGTTAGGGATCTGAATTGAGGCAAGAGGGCTCAGGCTGACCTCTGCGGCTAGGGGTTGGTATAGAGCAGCCATGCTCAAGACTAGGCATAAGACACGGGCATATAGAGGCAATGGGCATTTAGGACAAAGTTGGGTCAGGAGCCTACCTGATGAGAGGGGACATTTCCAGGACGACCTGAGGAGGAATATCGTCACCAGCTGGGCCGGTATGGCATCTCTGGAGAACTGGCAATGCGCCCTGTTGCAAGCTTGTCAGGGGGCCAGAAGAGCCGGGTGGCCTTTGCTCAGATGACCATGCCCTGGTGAGCCCTGATTTTCTAGCGTTTTCCATTTCCCTTTTTGCCCATAGAAAATGATTCTCTCATCTTTGTATCAGAGGGATGCATTTTCTCCCACCATCCCCTTCATCACATAACTGTCCACCTTCCTGGGTTCTGCCTTCCAGTCCCAACTTCTACATTCTGGATGAACCCACAAACCATCTGGACATGGAGACAATTGAGGCTCTGGGTCGAGCTCTCAACAATTTCAGGGTGAGTATGCTTTCACCCTTACCACCACTCCCTACTTGTCAGTTTGCTTTCCCCCTGAGCACCTCTTGCTGTCCTGTTTTTCAGGGTGGTGTGATTCTGGTGTCCCATGATGAGCGCTTCATCCGGCTTGTGTGCCGAGAGTTGTGGGTGTGTGAAGGAGGCGGCGTCACCCGGGTTGAGGGGGGATTTGACCAGTACCGAGCCCTCCTTCAGGAACAATTTCGCCGTGAGGGCTTTCTCTAGGGCCACCAGGCTAAGGACTATGCCCAGGACCTGGACTGGTTTTGAAGATCCCTGGGCCACCATTTAAGCAATCACGTCCAGGCCACAGACTTCCCCCTACCTGGGGACAGCCTTATTCCAAGATCTCTTCCTTTTGACTGGAGCATTCTCTATACAATGTGGAGAGCCCCATCCAAGGGTCTGTGAGGACTATATCCCAGCAGAAGGGGGTGGGGGTACCCTCTAGGGTTGTTTACCCCCACTGCCCCAGATTGACTGGGCCCCAAGTGGCTGCTATGTAAATTAAATTATCCCCTGCATCTCCTTTGCCTCATCTCTACTGCTCCCTCTCAGGGCTGCAATGGTTACATATTATTGAGGGTGTGGGCACTCTGGTCTTTTTCTGTGACACTGGTATCAGTCACACAGAGGAAATAACAGTAGTGCCAATTGTGTCCCTCAGAAGAGACATTGAGTCTTGTGTGGCATTAAGGTCATCTGCCTGACCTGGGGGTAGGCTGAGTGGTGGAATGAAGAGCAGTGTATTGGTATCATGTGGTGTTTATACCCTGGCCTGGGCTCAGCCTCAGCTGAAGGGATCTTGGACTCCTCTGTCTTAGCCCCTGCTGCTTAGGAGTCAGATGGATTCTGAAATCTGGCCTGCTTTCTCCAGGATTCTCTGGCCTATCTTTGTCTCCATTTTGCATCAGTGTTTTCATTATTTTTTTAATCATGTAGGAGAGACCTGAGAAGTAGGGAATTGAGAACAGAATCTAATGGGAAAAACTAGGACACTTCATTTTCAAATTAACCATTCTTTGAGAGGGAAAGCCAGTGCAGCACCCTGCTGTCTGGAGTGCCATCTACTTGGGAGGCCGAGATAAAAGGGTTGCTTGAGTTCAGCACACAGGAACTTGGGTTCAGCCTAGATAACAGAGACACATCTCAAAAGCAGGTGTGTGTGTGTGTTTAATTACGGTCTTATGATTTGTAAATGTTGTTGAAGAATTTAGCTGCTGTGTGTAATTGGTAAGCAGAAGACATTAAAATGAAGACGTTACTTAATGACAGCAGAAAAAAACAGTGAGCAGATGGAACTGGCTATCCTTGTGGAAATTGTAGTCACAAAGTTCAACCAAGGAAACTTCAAGCTACTGAGAGTTTTGAGGTATAGCTAGGGGAGAGAAACCTTTTGGGAGTTAATAAATAAAGGCAGATGGGCTGGGGTGTGGCTCATTGGTAGAGAGCTTGCCTTGGAGGTGTGAGGCACTAGGTTCCATCCTCAGCACCACATAGAAATAAATAAAGGCTTTTTTTTTTTTTTAATTTATTTAAATAAAGGCAGGAAGGCTCTATTGAGCCACAGAGCAGACACAGACTGAGGGAGCTGACAGAAGGGCTGCTGAGCTGTCCACCCCTCAGCTTCCCTCTCCTGGAAGTTGAGGTGTTCCTCCAGCTATGTCTCTAGCCATGTGTACTCTCAGCACTCCTGAGAACTTTGTAACAGCCCCCCAAATTCTCTTCCGACTTCAGACCTGCAGATGGATGAGTCAGGGAGCCATCTGGAGGACATGTCTGCCAGACTTTCAGCCCCAGAGCCTCCCCCAGCTTATGAACCTCCATAGGAGTTCTTCCAAGTACTTTAGGGACCTGGTAAATACAATTGGGAGCTTGTGTGACATAGTCTGTTTTTGCACACCAGATCACTGGAGCTGGAATTGAATATAAAGGTAAAGCTCACTTTTTTTTTAATTTTTTTTTTAAGAGAATTTTTTAATATTTTTTAGTTTTTTGGCGGACACAACATCTTTGTATGTGGTGCTGAGGATCGAACCCAGGCCACACAGGTGCCAGGTGAGCACCCTACCGCTTGAGCCACATCCCCAGCCCTGCTCACTTTTTATTATTATGATGAGCTGCCAAGATCCCTTCTCGGGATCTTGGCAGCTCATCATAGCATCTACTACATAGCATCTACTACTTTGTTTATTGCTAAACAAACAGGCCAACAATAGAAGCTGGGTAGCCAAACAAATCCCTTAACATCTACTCAGGTTTTTGTTGTTTGGTACTGGGTGCTTTACCACTTTACCACCGAGCTTCGTCCCTTGCCCTTTTTATTTTGAGACGGTCTCATCACTAAGTTGCTGAAGTTGGCCTCAAGCTTGGAATCCTCCTGTCTCAGCCTCCCAACTTGTTGGTATTTCAGGTATGTGCTACCCACCTGCTGTTGTAAGGATTTGCCACCAAGCACAATACACAGGCATTTAGAAAGTGGCTCATGTCTGACCAGTCTGATTTGAAGGACTATTTTATGGGAAAAGATGTAAACTTTTCTGTAAGTTTCTCCTCTAGAGCTAGGCCAGTGGGCTGACAGGAAGACAAAATGTAGTCGTTGAGGCTGCCTCATGATTGTACCCCCACTCAAGAGGGCTGTGTGGCCCCATCAGAAAATGGCTTTCTAGGGTAGGAGACAGTGCTGGATGGCCTCCAGCTTGGCTTCCACATTACCAAATCCATGAAGGAGACATGAAGAGCCTGTATGTATGCAGTGCCAGCCTTCAGGAAGGTGGCATGAATGAATTACAGTGCTGAGAAAAACTAGTTTTTGAAAATGAGAGGAGAGTTGTCTTGAGGGATGGAAAAATGGCAGTGTCAGCCAGCTCCATTGCAGAAAACAGTGGACAAAGAGGAATCCAATGGAAGGAAGATGCCCTGGATCACTCCAGACTGGATCATGGCAGCCACCCCCTTCCCTGGTGATGCCAGCCAGTTGGGAAGCAGTCTTTCCACAACTGCTGACCCTGGAGCTGCTCTGCCAACATCATACCCTTAGTCAATCAGGAGCTGGTCAGGGTAAAAGGCCTCAGTCTACAGGATCTTCTTTGAAATTCTGGCCTCCCTACCTCTGCTGGCCAGACCATACTCACCAATACCTCTCTGACAACCTGGCTTATCCCTGATGGGTGGCTATGGGGCCTTCAGTCCAGTCTATGAGGTATTCAGATGCCAGTTAGAGACTTATTTTCTTCTGTGTGGTGTTACTGTCTTGAGATTTGTTGGACAGACCCATCATTAAGCTAAGTTTAGCATCACAGCCTGGCTCTGCATCAGGCTGGAGCGTGGAGACTGGATGTCAGAGACTGTAAGAAGTCTTAGCAGGCTAGCAGGGTGGCCCCAGGCTGTGGAATGCTTTCACAGCCTGAGTGAAGGGTTTCTAGAAGTCCCTGAACCTGGAGTGATGAACTGCCCTCAATTCCACCCTCCTCCAACTAAGCTTCCATTGCTTTTTTTTTTTTTTTTGCTTCCCCCATTATGAGCTGCAGGCTGTTATTAAGATACAGTTTCTGCTTTGCCTTGACATCCTAGAGGGCCAGACTGTGGCTTACTCATTCTTCACATCTTTTGTGCCTGTTGCAGACTGGGTTTCCTGGGAGTATATTGAAGATATCTGCATGCAGTGTATAGGGATGGAAGGGAGGGCCTGGAAATAGAATCAAGCAGAGAGAGAGAACTTGAGCAGCAATCCAGGCCCAAGGAGAACCTGGGTCAGCCCCACATTCTGGAACTGGGATAGCCCTGCAGAGTTGTCCTGAGTTGGGGCAGTGGGCCAAATCTCCCTTCAGCTAAGGCTGTCAGCCTTTGGATGTTGGCTGCTACCAGGAGGCATGACCTTGGGAGAGGTTTTCCTCAGCTGAGGCAATACCTGCAAGGGAGTGACGGCTGAAGACTTTCTGCTGTTAGTACTTTCAGCAGTGAGGGCAACAGTATTTCATTCCCGAGAAGGGGTCTTGGCAGCTCATCATAGCATCTACTACAGTGCCTAGAGCATAATAGGTGCTTAGTAAAAATATTTTATTTGACAAATTAATACTTGAGGAAAATTTGAGGTAGATGATGACACTGAAGGAGAAAGTACAGACAAGGCACCCATTACCAGAATTCAGTGTTAATGGGGGTGGGGGTCAGGACAAAGGAGGTGAGATGAGATGCAGCATGTTTGGGTAAACTTTTTTAACTTTACCCAAACTATAGAGGGTAGTTTCTCTAGCCAAAATCTTTACAATGAAATGAGATGGAAGCATTGGAACACTAAGTCAAAAAGTTTTTTTTTTTGTTTTTTTGGGTACTGGGGTCTGAACCCCAGGAGCATTTTAGCATTGAGCTATACCCTTTTTAGTTTATAATTTTGAGGCAGGATCTTGCTAAGTTTTTTAGGGCCTTGCTATCTTGCTGAGGCTGGCTTTGAACTTTTTGGGGGGTGGGGTAACAGGGGTTGAACTCCAGGGCACTTAACCACTGAGCCATATCCCCAGCCCTATTTTGTATTTTATTTAGAGACAGAGTCTCACTGTGTTGCTTAGCGCCTCACCATTGCTGAAGCTGGCTTTGTTTTTTTGTTTGTTTTTTTTTTTATTGTTGGTTGTTCAAAACATTACATAGTTAAGAATAGGCTTTAGCTATATCTGATTTTTTCTTTTTTTTTTTTTTTTTTTTTTTTTAATTAATACTGGGGTTTGAACCCAGGGCCGTATGCATGTGAGGCAAGCACTCTACCAACTGAGCTATATCCCCAGCCCTCTGAGGCTGGCTTTGAACTCATGATCCTCCTGCCTCAGCCTCCTAAGCCACTGGGATTACAGGTGTGTGCCACTGAGCCCGGTCTGGCTTTGAACTTTTGATCCTCCTGCCTCAATCTCCCAGCTGCTGTGATGACAGGCATGTGCTACTATGCCTGACTAAAGGGATCTTTCAAAAAAATTTTTTTTAACCTTCCCCTTGTTTTCTTTTGAGGAAATGCTAAGGAACTTTCAGATAATAACAGTGAAATGTTTCAAGGCTCTTGGGCAGTAGGCACGATTGAAGTGCTTTCCCTGTATTAACTCAATCCTTACAACCTTATGAACTGGCACAATTACTAATCCCATTTTATAAATGAAGGAGTTGACATGGTGGCAGGACTGAGATTCAAGAGCACAGCTCTTAACTTCCACACTGGGCTACGATGTTGCTCTTGGTGTGACATGATGTGCTGAATTTCGCTTATTAATGTCACCTCTTAAGCCTCGTCATTAATTATCTGGGCAGGGGGCTTGGTCAGGCTTTCCTCGGGAGAGCAAGTTAGTGAGGGGGATTCCTTGGCAGAATGGCTTACACATAGGAGGTGCTTAGAGAAAAAATGATCCAGAGTTTGTGGTGTAGTGGAAAAGTCATGACATGGGATTGGCTCAGCTCTACCACTGATGGTCTTGAGTAAGTCAACATCTCCTGAATAAATCATCCATATTCATAAAGTGAGCCTCACTAGGATATCTTGCCTGCTGCTTTGGGTAGTAGTTTGTTTTTGCAGTACTAGGAATAAAACCCAGAGACACTTTACCCCTGAGCTACATCCTCAGTCCTTTTTCACTTCAAGACTATCTGATCAAGTTGTAGATGGTGGCCTTGAATTTGGGATCCTCCTGCCTCAGTCCCACAGTTGCTAGGATTACAGGGCGCCACACTCAACTTCTTTGGTTATTTGGAAGGTTTGAATGAGACAAAGTCCTATATAAAGTGAATAAGAATTTATGAAAGCTGTGAAATCCCAAGGATCTAAGAGGTGTCATGGAGTGGCAGAGCAGCAACTTAGGGCCTCCTAGTGACAAACAAACTCACATTTATGCCCATAAACACTCCAAACCATCCTTAAGATGACCTCAGGAAGGCCACCCCACAGCCCTTCATATTTGCTGAGCCTGGCACCAGAAAGCCTACTAGCACCTCCTGAGTTGCATGGGGTGAGGCAAAAATCCTGCAATTTATGCTCATTCTAGTATGTATAGATGGTGCCCTGTTGATAAGTCTAGGCTTCTGTTTTCTTTATGCTGAATCAGTGGGTAATTTGGAAGTGATTTCCACTGTACATTAAGAGACCTTTGAAGCCCTAAATTAGAATAAGTATTTGTCAACTCACACTATGGCTTTTATGAGGCTGAAACAGGAGGATTGCAAGTTTGAGACCAGCTTGGGAAACTTAGTGAGACCCTGTCTCAAAAACTAAAAAGGAGCCAGGCATGGTGGTGCACACCTGTAATCTTAGCAACTTGGGAGGCTGAGGCAGGAGGATTGCAAGTTCAAAGCCAGCCTCAGAAACTTAGTGAAACCCTGTCTCAGAATAAAAAAGGGGGGGCTGGGATCGTGGCTCAGCAGTAGAGTGCTCACCTAGCACGGGCAGGACCCGGGTTCGATCCTCAGCACCACATAAAAATAAAGGCATTGTGTTGTGTCCATCTACACCTAAAAAATAAATTAAAAATAATAATAAAGGGTTGGGAATGTCGCTTGGTGGATAGTACCTCTGGGTTCAAGCCCCAGTACTAGGGAAAAAATTATTTCTTACATTGGAGAGTTGTGATGACTGCAAGATAATATAAACCAAATTCTATGGACTGGGGATATAGCTCAGTTGGTAGAGTGCTTGCCTTGCATGCACTAAGGCCCTTGGTTCAATCCCCATCACCACAAAATAAATAAATAAACTAAATTCTCATTATGGTTTCTAGTGTTCAACAAGTGTTAGCTATTATGATGAGTGTTAGTATTACTGTGATCCTCACTGCTGTATTGATTTTTAGTGAGATAATATTTATAATATGTAATTGAGAATCTCTATACTTAGTCATACTGTCTCATTCAAAATGAACAGGCATCCACACCTCCTCCTGTGTGTCACTGAGCCCAGAAGGGACCCCTTAAATTCTTTTTTCACTGCAAAGACATTCTCTTCTGATTGTTCTACACACACACTCACACACTTCTCTGATTCTTTCTGGATGTCCTACACTCCAATGTATTCCATCACTCAGGACTTTGTTTCATGTTGGTGACTATCATCAGTGTAGGAGTCCAAGTTTCTGTTGACAGCTAGGGACCCTTGAGCATAGTCCTTCTGAACCTTTTCCTCACCCAAGATCTCTTACTCTCCCTACCTGTGAGTCCTGCAGTCAGAACGTAGGCGTGGCATATCCAGAACTTGGAAGTAGATTTATGTTAGAGTGAAACTAGTATGAATCAGCAAAAAATGGCTGAGATGTAGAAGTGATTCAAAAGATTGTGAATTTTGGTTTGGTGGTGGTGATTGTGTGTGGGGGTGTGTGTGTGAGAGAGAGAGAGTCAGAGGACTGAGGAAATGTTTAAGACCACCCACAGTCATGGCAGAACACAGTGTTTGGAAGAATCCATGAACTGTGATTGGAAGCAAGATTGCTGAACCCTGCAGTGGAGATGGGGGGCGCGAGAGCAAGCATCGCTCACTGGGTTCCCAGCTCTGGGAAGATGCAGGCTCTATCTGGAGATTTGTCCCTGTTGAATGTCTTGCCCTTCAAAGCACTGGATGCCTTAAGCTTTCAGAGCTTGGCACCATAGTCTCCTGAGCTCCATCGACTCCCATACTCCATTCGACTTTCATCTTCCTTCTTCCACTTGTGATGGGCCTCCTTGTGTCAGTTTTCTCACCAAAAGAGGATGTGCTGACCAGCAAAGATGGATTTTTCAGGCCACCTGACAGCTGCATTTAAAAAAAATATTTTTAGTTGTAGTTGAACACAATACCTTTATTTATTTTTATGTGGTGCTGAGGATCAGATCCAGGGCCTCACATGTGCTAGGCAAACACTCTACCACTGAGCCACAACCCCAGCCCCCTCGCAGCTGCATTTCTAATGATAAATTAATTAACACATCTGGTTTATAGATCAGTCTCTTCTAAGTTTCACCTGTGTGAGACAGAGCCCCTTAGCATGATCCACTAATAATTTGCTGAGTACTATATACCTGTCATGGTTCTTAGCATTTTATATGAACTACTCAATAATGTTTGTTTGTTTTGTACCAGGAATTGAACCCAGGAAAGCTTAACCACTAAGCCACACCCATGGCCCTTTTTTGTATTATTATTTAAAGACAGGGGTCTCACTGAGTTGTGTAGGGCCTTGCTAAATTGCTGAGGCTGGCTTTGAACTCAAGATCCTCCTTCCTCCGTCTCCCAAGCCACTGGAATTACAGGTGTGCACCACCACGCCCAGTGAATTATTCAGTTTTTACAAAAAATCAATGAGATATGTGTTATCCCAAGTTTATAAATGAGAAAATGGAGACCCAGTCAAGTTAAATACTGGCCTAGGTTCACCTATCTAGTGAGATTCTGAACTGGGGCTAGAACTGAGTCACATGGAGCCCAAAGCCCAAGCTCACTCACTTCAGCACAGTGAGACACTTTGACTATGTGGACACACATTGCAAACCTAAGGGGATGAGCATCTGTTCTCTGCCTGGTGACTTCGGCAGACACTGGGCCCCTGGAGACCACATCTGAGCTGCCTGCCTGGAGAATACCAACACTTTTCAAAAGATTTTATTAAATAAACCCAATTTGTTAAATGGTTATTTTTCCCCATGATTTCTTATGGTCCTAATCCACAAAGTTTCTGATCAACCCTGCCTAATCATATTTGTTAACCCACCTTATTCTATTACAAACCCCAAGGGGGAAAAAGCTCTTTCATATAGTTTGGATGCTCTTCAGTGGTATCTCGAGGCATATCTTCCTGCCTCCTCAGCTCCCAGACGGGTGTGTCATTGCGCCCGGAGATTTAAGACTGGGTGCTTCTACTTGACACAGGCCGCTTCTCTGAATGCTGGCTGCTTCCTCCGGAACTATCTGAGCAGAGGCATGCTAGGACTCTACACCTTACTGGTATGCTCACGATCTGAAATGGGAAGGGTTGGTCCAGGACGTTTGGGCGACTAAGGAAAGAGCATTCCATCTGATCTAACATTTCCATGCTTGAGACTTTACCTTCTGCTCTATAAAATGAATATGACACTCCTCTGTCCTCTGCCTTATTTGTTTGATATTATGATATAGTGCTGTCTAGAGAGGAAGCATGGAGAGATGCCCTCTCAAATGAGTGTTTCACTGAATAATTTCCGCACGCCCGGCCATAGCCCCCGACATCCTATTTGCTGTTCCTTCCTTGTGCCACATGTGCCAACCCCTGTGCCTGGGCCTGAGAACAGCATTTGCTCAGACACTGTTATTGTCCACAGGGGTCTGTGCCATCACCAGAGGGAGAGACAGAAGCTGAGGGGCACATGTACAGGAGCACAGTGGAGTGCCAGGTACAGCCCAGTCACTACCACGCACCCCAATGTCGCAGTCCGGCTGCAGCAAAATAACCAGGGCGGGTGATGAGCAACTTGTGTACATCGATTCAGCAGGAGTGGGAGCCGTTTATTGTAGGACAGGAGGGGTATATATACATTACACACAGCTTATCTTAATTAACATAAACTAGATACAGCAGTCAACCAATAAGGAATCTCCACACTTAATGGCTTGCTGGCGTTACTTCACAAACCACTCCCTCTGGCAAAATGCCAGGCGCCATCTTGACTTGTTTATAGACCCTAACACCCCAATCCTGCTCTTCTAGCCCGGCTGACTGAAGCTCTTGCACTTTCAGTGCTCCTCAATGCTTCTCTGCCCTGCCAGCTCCACATATGCTAGAAAAACTCAGAAAACTTTCCCCATATCCCCCAACTGAGGATGACATCCTTCTGTGCTCCTGGTACGATGGGCACATTCCTTATCATAGCTCCTGGCACGTTGTTCTGGAGTCAGCTTTTTTTCTGACTTGTGCCCCACAATAGACCTTGCATCCTGAGAGCAGGAACCATGTGACTTATTATATGACTGCCTTCGCACTGCTTAGTGTGTACCTGCCGTATATGGTCTGTACAATAAGTACCTGCTAGTATAATGTTTTATATTGAGTTTCCTAATCACAAACTGACCTTACTACATTCCTTTAATAAATTTCACTTGGTCATGGTGAACTTAAAAAAAAAAAAACTGATAAATGAGGGCTGGGGTTGTGGCTCAGCTGTAGAGCGCCCACCTAGCATGTGCAAGGCTCTGGGTTCGATCCTCAGCACCACATAAAAATAAAATAAAGGTATTGGGTACAACTAAAAAGTATTTTTTAAAAAGACTGACTGCTAAATGAATGGGAGGAAAAGAGTGAAAATTATTCCTCCATCCAGCACCATAGTGCTGAAAATTACAGTATTAAAAAGGCATTTGGGAGGGTGGAAAGTAACAAAGTATGTTATATGAATGTATGAAATGCCACCATGAAACCCATTATTATGTTTAATTCATACACACTAATATGAAAGAAAAAGACTTTCTCATTATGCATGACCACCCTCTCTTTGAGGAATATTAAACAGTAACACTTATAAAAGAAAGAACTAGTAAGGGACCACCCACACAAAGAAGGATGGTGATGAGACAGAGCATGTATTCTGGAAATCTAGAACCAAATTCAATTCCACACACCCCCCCCCAAGGCTTGCTTAATCACTGAGTTTTCAATGAGTAATCCGGGAATTCATTTACACCAAGGAGCTCTAAGGATTAAGTGGCGCAATGTATGTAAAGCACTAGTGAGGAGCTTTGCATACAGTAGGTGCAAAATAAAGGGTGCTTGCTTTCTTATTATCAGAACCTAAATTTGTATTGATTTTTACTGGAATATCTTTTGTGAAAGACTTTCAGGAGAAGAAAAAGAAAAAAGAAAGTCTTACAGAATCCGAGGGGAGGTATCAAGGCTGCAACCACTCCATAAAAAATCCTCTGTAGCTGGGCATGGTGGTGGCACCTGTAGTCCCAGCTACCCAGGAGGCTGAAGTAGGAAGATCATTTGATCCCAGGAGTCCAGGGCCAGCCTGGGTGACATATTGAGACCCTATCTATTTAAAATAAATATGATTTTTAAAGCCTCTAAATTATCTGCACTCAACATTCTCATGCACATGAAAATATCAATAAGTTTTATGCAGCAAAATGCATTAAGTACCATAGAAAAAGCAAAATTACTCAAAGGACAGGTGAGCTTTCAAGGCAAACAGTATCAGGAAAGTAAGCTGACATTAGGGCAATTCCTGATAAAGCAATAGGGGAGCAGCAATGGAGTCACCCTCTCCCCTTTTTGGTACTTGGGGGTGCTCTGCCACTGAACTACATTCCAGACCTTTTTTTATTTTGAGATAGGGTCTTGCTAAGTTGCTCAGGTGACCTTGAACTTGTGATCCTCCTGCCTCACCCTCCTGAGTCGGTGGGATTTCAGGAGTGCACCTCCATGCCTAGTCCCCATCCTCCATTTTTTTTTTAATGGAACCTCTTTCCTTCTGAAATAATCCCCGCCTTCTCTGGGCTCCCATGGCACTTTGCCTCCACCTCCCTTGGAAAACTAGTCACGTTCTGCCTTGAATGGGGCTTCCTCTACACATGAGTTGTAAGCCACGGTACCTGGCAGGGTTATTCTTAAATCTCCATAGGTACCCTTCTCTAGCCTTAAGGTTTGTATCTCAGCAAGTTCGCAGGAGTCTTTTGCACAATTAGTTTGGTGATGTGTGTGGTTCCGTCTGTCAGTACAGCTGGTGCAGCTCCTTTCGAAGAAAGACCTCAACCAGTGCTGGTGTTGGCCTCCTCTTTCTCCCCCCACACTCCCTCCTCTGCCACCATCACTGTCTGTCTCTCTGTCTTGACTTCTCTGGTTGCTGGTGAAAGTATTAATTGTGTATTCCTACTGCTACTATCCAATTTCAGGTAAGGCTTTCTGTTGAGATTTTTTTGTTTTGTTTTGTTTACCTGTGCTGTGGATTAAACCCAGGGCTGTCTCATGCATGCTGGGCAGGCACTCTTAGATTTTTAAAAATTTAGGTGTGGTGATACATGAAGGAGGCCCTGGGTTCAATAGCGTGACTCTGGTTCCATCATGTGTGGTAGGGTGGGGTGGGGGGATTTAAGTAAGTATATAGCTGTCTCCCAGCTCTGTACATTGAGAGAACTGTAGAGAAGTGGTAACCACGGGCTGGGGATGGTGGCTCAAGCAGTAGCACGCTCGCCTGGCATTCGTGCACCCCAGGTTGGATCCTCAGCACCACATACAAACAAAGATGTTGTGTCTGCCGAAAACTAAAAAATAAATATTAAAAAAAATTCTCTCTCTTTAAAAAAAAAAAAGAGAGAGAAGTGGCACCCAGTCTCCTGCCAATCATAATGAACAGACCCAGTGCCCAAACCTGTGTTTCTAAATACTATTCTCATGAACTAGGGGTATGGCTCAGTGGTATAGCATTTGTCTAGCAGGAAATAAAGCCCTGGGTTTAATCTCCAGCAACACACACACACACACACACAGAGCCAGGCATGGTGGCACATGCCTGTAATCCCAGTGACTAGGAAGCCTGAGGTAGAAGGATTGCAAGTTCAAGGCCAGCCTCGGCCATTTAGCAAGAACCTAAGCAGCTTAGTGTGACTGTCTCAAAATAAAAAGGGTTGGGGAGATGGGGGTGACTATAATCCCAGCAACTTGGGAGGCTGAGGCAGGAAGATCTCAAATTCAAAGCCAACCTCAGCAAACTTAGTGAGACCCTGTCTCAAAATTAAAACCAAAAATAAAAAGGTCTAGGCCTGTAGCTCAGTGGTGAAAGGCCCTCTGGGTTCAATCCCCAGTACCAATAAACAAATAAACACACACCATTCTCCAAAAGGATTGATTCTAGGTCTGAGGGAGAGAAATTGCAAGATGAGACTAGAAATTGTATACTATAAAACAGAAATACTGCAAGAATGATGGAGACGCATAGAATGAATACAAAAATCAGCTTGTAGTGCTCTCAGTGTACAAATGAGGGACCATTTAAGCATCTGCATGGGGAAAGGTTGGAATAGATGACAGTCCCTGAATAAAATAAAAAAATCATGAGTCCATACTGTTGTTTATCAATACATAAATATGTTGAAAGTTTGCTAAGAAATAAGACACATATTTTCAAAATATTTCCACCCAAACATTTACTTATTTATTTATTTAATCTTTATTTTATTTATTTATTTTTATTTGGTGCTGAGGATCAAACCCAGGGCCTCCCACGTGCTAGGCGAGCACTCTACTGCTGAGCCACAATCCCAGCCCCCCAAACATTTATTAATTATAGTTACTTTAGAGTAGAAAGGCTTGGCAGACACTATCTTAATCAAGTAATCAGAATGAACAACATCAGTAAAGGGACAAATCAATGTCTTGCGCCACCTGATAGGATACCATCAAAATACAGCATCGCTTCCACAATATTCCTGTCAAAGATACATAACTGGAATCTAATCGTGAGGAAGCATCAGACAGGCTCCAGTTAAGGATTATTCTACAAATGCTCTGCACCCTTTCAAAATATCAAGGTCACAAAAGTTAAGAAATGTTCCAGACTGAAAAAGAGACTAAAGAGATAACAAAAGGCACTGTGTAATCTACACTGCATATATTTAAAAGACATTATTGAGACACTAGGCAAGTTGGAGCAGGGTTTGAGGATCAAACCATAGAGATGAATCATTATTAATGTCCTGATTTGGGTGGTTCTGCTGTGGTTATGCATGAGAATGTCTTGTTTGTAGGTAATACGTACTGGGATATTCAAGAGTGATAGTTTTGGGCATGGTGGCTCATGCCTATAATCCCAGTGACTTGAGGGGTTAAGGCAGGAGGATGGAAACTTCAAGGTCAACCTCAGCAATTTAGCAAGGCCCTAAGCAATTTAGTGAGATTCTGTCTCAAAATAAAAGACAAAAAGGGCTGGGGATGTGGTTCAGTGGTTAAGTGTCCCTGGGTTCAATCTCCAGTATCTCCCTCCACCCCACAAAAGGAGTAATGGAGCATCAAATTGGCTACTTTCTTATAAATAGTTCATGGCAGGCTGGGGTTATGGCTCAGAGGTAGAATGCTCACCTACCATGCGTGAGGCACTGGGTTTGATCCTCAGCACCACGTAAAAATAAAATAAAGGTATTGTGTCCACTTACAACTAAAAAATAAATATAAATAAATAAATAAATAAATGGTTCATGGATAAAAAAGTGCTTTGTTGGTTGGGGCTGTAGCTCAGTGGCAGAGCACTTGCCTAGTCAGAGGCACTGGGTTCGATCCTCAGCACCACAGAAAAAGAAACAAGTAAAGGCATTCTGTCCATTTACAACTACAAAAAACCCTTAAAAAAAAAAATGCTTTGTGCTGGGTGCGGTGGCACACACCTGTAATCCCAGCTGCTTAGAGACTGAGGTAGGAGGATTGTGAGTTCAAAGCCAGCCTCAGCAACAGTGAAGCACTAAGCTACTCAGTGAGACCCTGTCTTTAAATGAAATACAAAATAGGGCTGGGGATGTGGCTCAGTGGTTGAGTTTAATCCCCGGTACAAAAAAAAAAAAAAAGCTTTGTTCTGTACTTCAATTTTTTTGTATTGAGATTGTTTAAATTTTTAAAATATAAAAAAAATACAGGAGTGTTGTAACAAGCTGAAGAATGCATTCAAATAAAGCTAATATTCACCTGTCCCTCCCAATTCTAGTCCCCTCCCTAAGGAAACCATTGTTGCCAGTTTTGTATGTACCTTTCCAAACTTTCATCAATAATCATCTGAAACATGAAGTGGGAACTTCACATGTATGGTGATCTCATCTCTCATTGTGCCAGCTGTTAACTTTGTTCGTAATGTCCTTCACTAAACAGAAATCCTTAATTTTTGTAACATTTTATTTTGAAATAATTTTAGACTTGGAGAAATACTGTGACAACGAATTCTGCTCTTCCCTCAGCCAGATTCCCAGAACGTCACATTTGTTTTTATCTTCTGTGTGTGTGTGTGTGTGTGTATTGCCTAAACTATTTAAGAGTAAGTTGTAGACAAAACCTTCCTTTATTTCTAAATACTCCAATGTGTTATTTTCTAATAATAAGAACTCACCCTAAATAACCACAATGCAGTTATCAAGCTCAAGATATATACACAGATACACTGCTAGTACCTAATCTATAGAGTTTATTCAAATTTGACCAATTGTACCACTAATTTCTATAAAATAGAAAAGGGAATAATTAGGGAGGGGGACAGGATCCAATCCAGGGTTCCACGTCACATTTAAAGTTGTGTCTTGGGCTGAGGTTGTGGCTCATTGGTAGAGCACTTGCCTGGCATGTGTGAGGCACTGGGTTCGATCCTCAGTACCACATAAAAATAAATAAATAAAAATAAAGGTGTTGTGTCCATTTACAACTAAAAAAAATAAAAATAAAAAATAAAGTTGTGTCTCTTTAGCCTCCTTTGTTTGGAACAATTCTTCAGTCTTTTCTTATCTTTCGTAACCTTGACATTTTGGAAAAGTACCGGACATTTGTTCATTTGGATTAGGCTGGTGTTTCCCCATGATTAGATTCAGACTGTGCATTTTTGGCAGGAACAACACAAAAGTGATGCTGTGCCTTCTCAGTGCATCTTATCAGGAAGCATGTGATGTCAATTTGTCCCATTACTGGTGATGTTAACTTTGATTATTTGGTTAAGGTGGTGTCTGTCAGGGTCCTATGCTAGAAATTATTATTTTGCCCTTTGTAATTAATAAATATCCCGTGGACAAGAAATACTTAATTGCAAGAAATACTTAAAATGCAATCAAAATCATCAAGGTTTTGCAACAATAATCTGTTCTTTTGATGTTTTGATCCTTTCCCACTCCTAGGTAGCTGATTTTCTGTTTTTTTTTTTTTTTTTTTCCATGATGGGGATCCAGCCCAGGGACCCACACATCTAGACAAGCACCCTACCATTAGGCTACATCCCCAGCCTCCTGCAACTTTTTAAAAAATTAATTGTGTAGTTATATTTTCTTACTTAGGTCTTTAATACATCTGTAATTTACCTTTATAAATGTCATTGTATAGGGACATGGTTCTCATCTTGCTCCATATAGTAAGCCAGTTTTTCTTACATTATCTACTAAACAACCTATCATTTCCTCAGTGATGGTAGTGCCACATTTATTACATATTACATGTTCTCATTTATATTACATATTATATTATACTATACATGTGTCAGTCCTGTATTAGTCTCTTTGCTCTTATACCAGTACCATGCTGTGTTTTTTGTTTGTTTGTTTGTTTGTAAGATTGAACCCAGGGTGCTTAACCACTGAGCCAGCCAGCCCTTTTTGTATTTTTATTTGAAATAGGATTTCCACTAAGTTTCTGAGTACCTCACTAACTGAGGCTGGCTTTGAACTCTCCACCCTCCTACCTCAGCCTCCCTAGCAGCTGGGATTACAGGAGTGTGCCACCACACCTGGCTACCATGCTGTTTTGATTATTGTAGCCTTGGAATATGTCTTGACATCTGATAGGGAAAGATTGACTCTGCTTATAACATATTGACTTTGTTCTCTTTTGAAATTTATTTCTCCATATAAATACTGGAGTAAGATTTTTACATTTCTCAGAAATTCTTCACGAACTTGAATTAGGATTGCTTTCACTGTATACATTTAAATGGGAAAAACTAACATCATTTGTTATTAAACCATTCCATCCAAGACACTAGAGTTTCTTTCTACTTCATTTGGATCACTTCTATGAACTTTTGGGTTTTAGTGTTTTCTTATATATTCTTAAGTAAACTGTCTGATTTTTTATGGTTATGTCATATTGTGAGTGACCTCCCTTTTATTGCGTTTTCTGGTTGATTATAAGTGCTATGTTATTGGTTTTTGTAGATTGATCTTTTTTTTTTTTTAAGAGAGAGGGAGAGAATTTTTTTTTTAATATGTATTTTCTCTTAGTTTTCGGCGGATACAACATCTTTGTTTGTATGTGGTGCTGAGGATCGAACCCGGGCCACAGGCATGCCAAGCGAGTGCACTACTGCTTGAGCCACATCCCCAGCCCCTAGATTGATCTTTTTTTTAAAAAAAAAATTTATAGTAGATAGACATAATACCTTTATTTTCTTTTTATGTGGTGCTGAGGACTGAATTCAGTGCCTCACACGTGCTAGGCAAGCAGGCCCCAGGCCTGTAGATTAATCTTGTATCAGGCTACAGTGATGAATTCTCTGACAAGTAACAATAGCTTGTTGATTTTATTGGTATTTTGAGATGACTCACTGTCTAATTATAATTTTAAGTATATAAACATGTATCTATAAATATTTCCCACCTGTCTCTATAGTAAGCTACTCATGAGTTCCAACTCCAATCCATGACTCATGGATCATTCTAACCTTCTCTCCTTGCTCATCTATAATGGGAGTCCCCCCATTCCAACATTAAGACACCTGGTTCACTTATCATGGTGGCATATACTTGTAATCCCAGTGCCTCAGGAGGCTGAGGCAGGTGCAAATTTGAGGCCAGCCAGGGCAATTTAGCAAGACCCTGTCTAAATAAATGATAATGATTCAACAATGATTTTGATAAGAAGGGCTGGAGGTGTGTAGCTCAGTGGTAAAGTACCCTGGGTTCAATCCCCAACATAGAAAAAGGGGACCGGGGACAGAGGCAGGAAGGAAGGGAGGGAGGGAGGAAGGAAGGAAATAAACCTGACTCCCAGCATGCACTATTCCTTTATTTAATTGTTCAAATCCAGCATACATGAATGTATGTTAACCCATTTCCCCATGGGAAACACTTTGTCCACTAGAGTTCTTTGACCTTTAGTCTTTTTTTTAAAATATTTATTTTTTGGTTAGACACAATACCTTCATTTTGTTTATTTATTTATTTTTATGTTGTGTATCGAACCCAGGGCCTCGTGCATGCTAGGCAAGCGTTCTACCACTGAGCCACAACCCCAGCCCTACCTTTAGTCTTACAGACTCTATGTATTTCCAGAGTAACTCAGGTCAGCACCATTCTCCACTCTCCAATAACTTCATTTCATACATATGCAATACAGCTAGAGTCTTTTGCCACATTCTGCATTACATCCTAAGATCTCTCATTCTCTTGAATGGTTTTTTAAATTGTATATACATAACTGTTCACTTTTGTGTTGGAAGGATTGATGGGTTTGACAGATGCATAGGGTCATATATTACCTGTCACATTATCATGCAGAATAACTTCAGTGTCTTCCCCAGTCCCCTATGTTTCACCATTCAACCCTCACCGCACCTTCCCCTCATACCCAATAATTTTGTTTATCATCTTTATAGTTTTGCTTGTTCCATGATGTCCTATGAATGAAATCATACACTATGTAGCCTTTTCAGACTAATTTCTTTCACTTAGCAATATGCATTTAAAATCATCCATGTATTTGTGTGGTTTGATAGCTTATTCCTTTATATTGCTGAATAGTATTTTGTTATATGGATGTAGCACTCACCTGGGACCTGAGTGTAGCTCTGTGTAGAGCACTTGCATAGCATGTGCAAATTTGATTCCCAGTACTATAAAAACAAAAGAAAACATCTTTGTTGCTTCCAGTATTTAGTGGTCACAAATAAAAAATAAAGTGCTATGAACATTTATGTGCTTTTTGTGTGTGTGGACATAAGTTTTCTAATCAGTTGGGTAAATATCTAGAAGTGTAATCACTGAATTATGAAGTAAAACTATAGTTAGCTTTTTAAGAATCTGCCAAACTCTCTTCCAAAATGGTTATACCATTTAACATTCCCACCAGCAATATGTTCCTGTTGCTTAACATCCTTGTTAGCAATTGGTATTGTCAGTTTCCTGGATTTTTGCTAGTCTAAAAGGTATGTAGTGGCTATTTATTACTATATTTTTAAAGTTTTCTTTTTGTTATTAATTTTTAGTTGTAATGCATTATGATTAAGAAACACAGTCTAAAAGCTACTGATTTGTTGGAATGAATTGGTCTTCTTTGTGATCTAATATGTGATGTATTTTTTATGTCTTTTGAGTAGGTGAGAAAATAGTGTTTCCTGTTTGTGAACTGAAGTTTAGCACAGTGATTCTGAGCACAGGCTTTGAAATCACCTTGCTGAGTTTCAAACCCTGGTCTAAGGTTAATAGCAGTGTGAATTCAGGCAAGCTATAGTGAACTGCCATGCCTCACCTTCTTTAATAAATGAGAAATATAATAGTATCTGCCTTTTAGAGTTATTATGGATTCAAAAAGTTAATATTTGCAAGTTAGAACTGTGCATAGTAAGCATGATATCAGTTGTATAAGAAATAAGTGTATCTAAACTTATTGTATATTTTGGGTATTTTACATTTCTCATGTTTTTACTCTATGCGTGTTTGTGTGTGTTTGTGTGTATGTGTGTGTGTGTGCGCGCACACACACACACATGCATACGTGCTGGGGTTAAACCCACAGCCTTCTGAATGCTAAGCAAGCACTTTACCACTGAACTACATCCCCAGCCCTTTTTATTTTTTATTTTGAGTCAGGGTCTCCCTAAATTGCGAGGCTGGCCTCGAACTTGCAATCCTTCTGCCTCAGCCTCCCAAGTTGCTGGGACTCATTTTATTTTTTAATCTATCAGTTTACAAGGATAGTGTGCTAAAATATCTCTAACTGTATTTGTTGTCATATTTAGTTCTTCCTGACCAACTAGCAATTGTTTGATATATTTTGATACTGTGGCAATAGATTCATGTTTGTGACAGGTAGATCCTATGTTTCTATTGTTCTTTTTGTAAGTATAAATACAAAATGTCCTTTGTTCCTCCCTCTCTCCCTTCCCCACACACATATATATAGTATATATTAATATGTAGGTATGTGTGTATACATATATATCCTTCTTTGTGTCTTAATACTCACACACATACAATTTTTTTCTTTACATTTTACTTGGTCAGATACTAACATTGCTACTTAAGCTTTCCTTAGGTTATATTTTCCTCTTATATATCTTTCTTTTTCTTTTACTGGTACTGTGAATTCAACCCAGGAATGCTCTACCATTAAGCTGCATCCCAAACCCTTTCTATTTCTTTTATTTTGAGACACACAAAATAAAAGTTGCCCAGGCTGGCCTCAAGCTTGTAATCCTCCTACCTCAGCCTCCCAAGTGGCTGGGCAGGTGTGCACACTGCCCCAGCTATTCCTATACCTTTCCCTATCATTTTCAACTTTTATATTTGCTTCTTAAAGGTAACATCTGAATTTTGTTCTTTATTAGAGATTCTTTTGTTTTGGAAAGTCTTTGGAGGCATGGTATCTCTAGAGAATTTTTTTTATTATTTATTTTTTAGTTATTGGCAGACATAACATCTTTGTTGGTATGTGGTGCTGAGGATCGAACCCCGGGCCGCACGCATGCCAGGTGAGCGCGCTACTGCTTGAGCCACATCCCCAGCCCTGGCATGGTATCTCTAAATTGCCCAGGATGGGCTCCAGCTCATGATCCTCCAGCCTCAGCCTCTCAAGTAGCTGGGATTATCTGCATGTGCCACTAGAGAATCAATCTCTGTCTCTCTCTCTCTCTCTCTCTCTCTCTCTCTCTTCTTAAATAAATGCCTTTCTTTATTTTTTTACCTTTATTTATTTGTATGTGATGCTGAGAATCAAACCCAGTGCCTCACACATGCTAGGCAAGCTCTCTATCACTGAGTCACAACCCCAGCCCCATAGAGAGAACCTCTTTTAATGTTTAACCCATTTATAATTATATATTTCCTGTTATTTTATGACTTAATTCTCCCTTCTTGTGTTCTTTTCCATTTACTGGGTTTCATATTGTTTTTTTTTCCCTCCCATTTCCTTATTTCCATAGAGTTTTAAAAGCCTTATATTTTTGGTTTGGTGATGGTCTTCAGACCTATATGCATGTTTACTTTTCCCTACTGATTTATTGATTGATTTTCTTTCTTTCTATTTCTCTTTCTGTGTGTATGTGTGTAATACACCACATATTAGATCACAAAGAAGACCAATTCATTCCAACAAATCAGTAGCTTATAGACTGTGTTTCTTAATCATAAAGCATTACAACTAAAAATTAATAACAAATGGGCATTGAATTCAGAGTACTCTATCACTGAGCTACATCTCCAGCTCTTTTTTACTTTTTAATTTTAACACAGGGTCTAAGTTACTGGGGCTGGCCTCAAACTTTTGATCCTTCTGCCTCAACCTCCTGAATCATTGGGATTATAGGCATGGGCCACAAGTCCAGCTCTTTCTTATTTATTTGTTTGTTTGTTTGTTTATTTGTTTATTTATTTTACAGTAGAATGCATTTTTACATTTTCTTTTTATTTTGAGACAGGGACTTACTAAGCTGCTTAGGGCCTCACTAAGTTGCTGAGACTAGCCTTGAACTTCCATCCTCCTGCCTAAGCTTCCCAAATTGCTGGGATTACAGGCATGTGCCACTGGAACCAGCAGAGTCCAACTCTTTACTTTATACATGTTTCTGATCCTTGACCCGTTTTTGTTTGTTTGTTTGTTTGTTTTTTGTTTTTAACTGGGGATTGAACCAGGGGCATTTATCACTAAGCTACATTCCCTAGTCTTGCTGGGATTAAAGGTTTGCACCACCAGCCCAGCGCTCTCGCGCTCTCTCTCTCTCTCTCTCTCTCTCTCTCTTTAAGACAACAATAAATTTTAACAAAGAGTAAAGTAAGATAGTTCCCATATATTTTGCAACAGCTCCTGGATTTATATCTCTTTGTATCTGAATACTTTTCCAAGAATATTTTCATGTGCATCTCTATATGACAGATCTTTATTTTGTCTTCATATTTGAATGATAATTTGGCTAGATATAAAATTCTTGTTTACATATTATTTCCTTCAACTAAACCTTGAAAGTATTTTTATGCTTTTTCTTGCCACTAGTATTACTTAAAATAATTACTTAAAATACTTAAAAGTATTGCTTTACTTATGTGAATTGATCCTTATTCCATTGTAGCCATTCTACAATTTTTTCAAATGTTTCTCCAAACATTTTTGAATTTTTCTCTTACCTATATTGTTCTTAGATTTCCTTTAGTATTTATATGTTTTGGTTTTTCTTTATTCTCTTCTATTTGAGCCTCTAAGCGTCTTTTCAATCTGAAGTTATTTGTTTTTATTTTGTTCTGAGAAATTTATTTCTAGTATTCCCTCTCTCCTTTTAATTTATCTCTCTTGGATATTCCTATTATCTGAATGTTCAGACATCTACGTCTAGCTTTCATATCTGTGAACTTATATTTTTGTCAGTATCCTTCCATATTGTTTTCTGAAAGAATTCCTCAATCTGATTTACTAACTCATTAATTTGTTCTTCAGATATTTCCAGCTTTTTATTAATCCCATCTATCATGTTCTTTAATTTTAGTTTTCATACAAGAGGTCCCACAATCACATTGTCTCCCTGGCCCTTAAAACAGGTTTGTATCCTTGACTATATTCTCTTACACACTTGAGCATTTATTTCTGTAGGCTGGCTTCACTGCTGTACAGTGGTAAGATGCATAAGACATAGTGACCACATTGATTACTTCTAGGACTGGAACAGAGGAAGAAAAGGGAGGGGAATTTTTAAATTTTTCATTGAATATCCTTTACGATTTTCTATCCTGAATGTGTACTCATTTTATTACATATTTATCATATTGTATTACATATATGTATTTTATACATATGATATATTATATACATATGAACTTGTGAAAGAGAATAACTCATTAAATTGGAATGAAGTATGTATAATCATATTCCCTAGTTTAAATATCTCTAATGGCTTTCTGTTTTCTAGTTTTCAAGTAAAGCTGAGGATCCTTGACAAGGCTCTAAAGGCCTGAATAGACAAGCAACTGTTGACCTTTCCAGATCAGCTGACCTCACTCTTCCCTTGCTTTCAGATCTCTAACTATAGGAACTTTAATTTGTTGCCTGTAAAGCTTCATGCTTTCTGTCTACTCATGGCCTCTGAAAACACTATGCCTTCTGCTTGCAAATTTCTCCCCATCTACTTTGCCTAGCTAATTGAACCCAGGGGTGCTTAATCACTGAGATACATCCCCAGCTCTTTTTTTTTTTTTTTTTTTTTAGATAGGGTCTCACTTAATTGCCTAGGACCTCACTAAGTTGCTAAGGCTGGCTTATGAACTTTCCATCCTCCTGCCTCAGCCTCCCGAGCCTCTGGAATTATAGGTGTGTGCCATCGTGTCTGACAACTAGTTAATTCTTATTCATCCTTCAAATCTCAATTTTAAAATGACATGTTCTGAACAGCTATCCCTGATCCTTCCCCCAAGTTGAGGTCAAGTTCTCTTCCATGATAATTGCATTGGAATATGAACTTTCTTGCAGCATTATCAAAATTTTAAAATCCAAATTAAAAGTGAATAAATAAGCTGGGTGCAGTGGCGTACGCCTGTAATCCCAGCAACTCTGGAGGCTGAGGCAGGAGGATCACAGGTTCAAAGCCAGCCTCAGCAACTTAGCAAGGCTATAAACAACCTAGAGAGACCCTGCCTCTAAATAAAAATTTAAAAGGGCTGGGGATATGGTTCAGTGGTTAAGCACCTTTGGGTTCAATCCCCAGTATCAAAAACAAAACAACTCCCCGCCCCCCCCCAAAAAAAAATGAACAAATAAAGTAGATCTAAGTAAATGGAGAAACACACTGGTGCTTATGGATTGGGGAGATTCAACATAGTAGACAGGGTGCAGTGGCACATGCCTGTTGTTCTAGCTACTCAGGAGGTTGAAGGTGGAAAGACAGCTTCAGCTCCCAAGTTCAAGACCAGCCTGGGCAACATAGCAAGACCTTGCCTCAGACAACAGCAGTGTGATAAAGATGTCGATATTCAGTGGGAGTGGTGGCACAAACCTGTATTTCCAGAACTCGGAGGCTTTGGCAAGAGAATCACAAGTTTGAGGCCAGCCTCAGCAACTTAGCAAACGCTCATCTCAAAATAAAAAATTAGAAGGGCTGGGCTGGGGTTGTGGCTCACTGGTAGAGCATTTGCCTAGAACGTGTGAGGCACTGGATTTGATCCTCAGCACCACATAAAAATAAATGAATAAAATAAAGATATTTTTTAAAATTAGAAGGGCTGGGGATCTAGCTCAGTAGTCCAGCACCCCTGGGTTCAATCATCAGTACACACACACACACACACACACACGTCAGTTCTCCTCAATTGACATATAGGTTAAATGTAATCTTTATCAATATCTCAACAAGACTTTCTGTAGATATAGACAAGAGTATTTTAAAATCTATATGAAAGGCAAAGGAACTAAAACTACTATAACTATTTTGAAAAATAAGAATAAAATGGGAGGAATCAGTCCATAAAATTTCATGACTTATTATATCTCTACAATAATCAAGACTGTATGGTAAAAATAAACAATCCTGTATGGTGTTGCCAGAAAGATACACATATAGACTGATGAGCAGAATAGAGAACTAAAAAAATAGCTCCACATAAGTAAAGTCAACTGATTTTTTGACAAAGATGCAGAAGCAACTCAATGGAGCAAAAGAGTATTTTCAACAAAAGATTTTGGAGTTATTGTATACTCATAGGCAAAGACCCCCCCCCCCCCAAAAAAAAGAAAAAAACCCAAAACAACAACCTTGGTCTAAACCTCATACCTTATACAAATTATTTCCAGTGAATCAGAGATTTAAATATAAACTCTAGAAGCTCCACCTGTCTGTGGCACCTTCTAAATGCCCTCATCCCCCTCTTGGCCTTTTCTTGCCATAGCTGCATGTGCACTTGACTCTGTTCCTCGCCATGTCTTCTCACAAGATTTTGAGGATCAAGCGATTCCTGGCCAATGAACAAAAGCAAAATTGTCCCGTTCCCCAGTGGATTTGAACGAAGGAGGAGACACTCCAAGAGTAGATCCTGGAGAAGAACCCAGCTGGGTCTGCCAGGAATTACACCTGAAATGGCACCCATATTCATGTTGTCTCAAGGTTATGATCATCTTGTCCCATCAAGCTGAAAATGTCACCACCGGATCAATCGGGGAGTTGGGAATATTTAACTAGGAATGCAATCTTTCTTTAGCTGTGAAGGTGCTGTAGTACTGGTTTGGGTTGGTCTGCCAGTAAATATGTGAACTGTTTTTAAAATAAATAAATAAATAAATGTAAAACGATATAACTCTTAGAAGCTGACACAGAAGAAAATCTTTTGAGACCCATGGTTTGATTAAGAGGTCTTAGAATGACACTAAAAGCAAGATTCATAAAAGGGAAATGTGGTAAGTTATTTTGATTTGTGATGGTGAAGATATAGAGAAACTAGAACCCTTAACATTGCTGATGGAAACGTCAAATTGTTCAGCTGGTGTGGAAAACTTCAATAGGTTCAACACAGAATTACCATATGACCTAGAAATTCCATTTCTGGGTGTATACCCAAAAGAATTGAAAATACATAGGTGGGGGGCTGGGGTTGCAGCTCAGCGGTAGAGTGCTTGCTTCGGACATGCAGGACCCTGGGTTCGATCCTCAGACCACATAAAAATAAATAAGCAAAATAAAGGTATTCTGTCCAACTACAACTAAAAAATAAATATAAAAAAAAAGAAAATACATAGGTGGGCTGGGGGCATGACATATGGTAGAGCACTTGCCTAGCATGCATGAGGCTTTGGATTTGACCTAGCAAGGAGGAGGGAGAGGGGCAGAGTGAAAGGGGAGGGGAAGATGTTCAAACAAAATCTTGTACCTAAATGTTCATTGTAACACTATTCACTTTTCCAAAAGATGGGAACAACTTATATGTCCTTCAACAGATGAATGTATAAACAAATGTGGTATATCCATTCAAGGGACTATTACTCACCCATAAAAGGAATAAAGTAGTATATCATATTACATCATGAATGAGCCTTGAAAACACTATGCTAAATGAAAGAAGCCGGCACCTGAAGGCCAACTACTGTATGATTTCATTTGTATGAAACATGTAGAGCAGGCAAATTTAGAGACGGCATATTAATGTTTTTTAAGAACTGGGAGGAGTGGGGAATGGGGAATAACTGCTTCGTGGGTACAGGGCTTCTCATTAATAATAAAAAAAAAAAGGTTCTGGAGCCAGATGTAGTGGTCCATGCTTATAATTCCAGTGACCCAGGAAGGAGGCAGGAGATACAAAGTTTAGAACTAGCCTCAGCAACTTAGGGAGAACCTGTGCAAAAATCAAAATAAAATGAACTGGGATATTGGCTAGTTTCACATGTATTTATATATTTGTTTCAGCATTCCTGTTTGCATATATATATGCGCTCATCTCGCATTTCCATTTTAACTGGTTGAAACTTTTTACTGTGCCTTCTTCATCATTCTGTTAAATAAATTTTTGCACATGCTATTAAAAAAAAAAAAGGACTGGGGATATACTCCTTGGTAAAACATGCCTGGCTTTAATCCTTAGTACCCAAAATGATGATGATGATTTAAAAATAAAATAATTAAAAGGGCTGAAGTAGAATGCCTCTAGGTTCAATCCCAAGTATTGCAAAAAAAATTAAAAATTAAAAATTTATAAATTAAATGGAACTAGATCATGGTGATGATTGCACAACACTGGAAAAGTTCTTGATATCGTTAATGACAAATTGTACATTATGTGTATGTTGCCACAATAAAAATGGTGACTTTTATCATATATAAATTATACCTCAATAAAACAGAAAAAAAACATGTCATTAATGGATGATGAAAGTTGTGGCTGAAATTTTGGTGAATATCATGAAAGTTACATAGAATCAAACTATCTCTCTACCAAGGACTTAATTAATTACAAAAAGAAAAATAGTAGTAGACTACAGTGGAGAAATCTGGCAGATACCACCCATGATGGTTAATTTTATGTGTCAACTTAGAGAGTGGTTTTGGAGGAGATTAACATTTAAATCAGTGAATTTTGAGTAAACAGATTGCTCTCTACAATGTAGGTGGGCCTCATCCAATCAGTTGAAAGCCTGAATGGAAAAAAAATTCGACCTCCTCCCAAAGGAGGGAATTCTCCAGTAGACTGACTGCCTTTTGATTTCTTCTATACCTTTGGCTCTCTTGGGTCCTTTTCTTTCCTTCTTTCCTCCTTCCCTCCTTCCCTCCTTTCCTTCCTTCCTTCCTTTCTTACTGTTGCCCAGGCTGGACTCAAATGCTACAGGTGTGTGCCACCATCTCCTGGGTCCTAAGCCTGTCACACTACACTGCAGATCTGGACTTATGAATTTCCATAATTGCATGAGCTAATTCCTTATTTTACACACACATTTACACACACGCGCGTGCTCTCTCTCCCTCTCCCCCCTTTCTCTTTCTCTCTTTCTGTCTGGAGAACACTAAGTTAGCATCTTAATCAGATATTCAAAGTTATATCATATTTTCTAACACAAACCATACCAAGGTGGTCTAGTCAGAATAATTTATCATTTATGTAGTATTCCTGCCAAAAGTTTATATCCTGATTCTAATCGTAAAGAAACAGCAAACAAACCTAAACAAAGGGACATTCTGTAAAGTAACTGGCTAATACTCTTAAAAAAAAAAACAAAAACAGTATTTGGCTGGTTGCAGTGGTGTGTGCCTGTAGACCTAGCCACTTGGGAGGCTGGGGCAGAAGGATCACTTGAGCCCATGAGTTTGGAGCCTGCCTGGGTGACAAAGGAAGTATATATATATTCATATATATATTCATGTATTTCTTTTCTTTTCTCTTTCTTCTTTTTTAATAGCTGTTATATATATATATATATATATATATATATATATATATATATATATACATATATACATATATGTACATACATATATATTTCCTATGTTTATATATATATATTAATGGCTTCACCATCAAGCCAGTACACAGAAGAGGGCCCTGGAGGTCCAAAGTCCTCTCTCTCTCTCTCCCCCCCTCTCTCTCCCCCCCCTCTCTCTGGAGAGGGGAGGGGGGGTGAGAGNTCTCCCCCCCTCTCTCTCCCCCCCCTCTCTCTGGAGAGGGGAGGGGGGGTGAGAGAGAGAGAGAGAGAGAAGAAAAGAAAAACCTTAGACTTCCAATCAGGAGGAAAACTCTGGGACAGAAGGTCTAGCTTGGCGGCAGAGCACTTGCTTAGCATGCATGAAGCCCCCCTGACTTCAATCCCCAAAACTGTGCAAAAAAAATAAAATATAAAAATAAAATCAGGAAAGACAAAAAGAATGAGAAACCATTTTCAACAGAAGACTCTAAAGAGAACTATTAACTAAATGCGATGTGTGATCCTGGATTGGATGGGAGTGGGGAGAGCTATGAAAAACATTTTTGCAAACATTAGTGAAACTGAAATATTGACCATGATTTAGATAATAGTATTGTTTCAATATTATGTTTTCTGAATTTGACAATTATTGTATGGTTATATAAGAGTGTGTCCCTGTTCTTAACTGGAGTGTTTAGGGGTAAAGAGACACGATATGTACAATCTGTTTTCAAATGGTTCAGAAAAAAAAAATGCTATTCTTGCAACTTTTGTTTTGAAATTTTTTCCAAGTAACTTTTGAAATGAATAAATTTTGAAGTCATTTCCAAATAAGAAGTTTAAAGAGGTCATTGTCTGACTGTTTGATGTCTTCCATGAAGAGAAAAGCCCCATCACTGTCTTGTTTCCTGCTGTAGCTTGAACTTTAGCACATAATATGCTCCAAGATGCGTGTATGGAGTGACGAAGGATTGAATGAAGCCAGCTTCCAATCTGGGCTTCAGACAGGGGCTGGGATTCTGGAAATCGAGCTTTAGATATGCAAGAAGCAAAACCCTTCTGTTTCTCTAGGCCTAACTTTTTCTGAGCTCAGCTCTGAGTGTATATCTACTTCTGAAGTTGAGGGAAACAAGACCACATTCTCAAAGACAGGGATGAAACCCATGAGCAGAAGACAAAGAGGCTGTGCTTTACAACAAGGTGACCCATCTTACTGTCATTTTCTCTTCTGTTTCCTTTTAGGAGTTACTGGGGATTGAACTCAGGGCCTGTAACATTCTTCCACTGAGTTACATCCCTAGTCCCCACTGTCATTTTCTAAGGCTGTTTCCCTTAGGATTATGGCCCCACTCCCTGCATCACCACCACCCTTGGAAAAGTCATTTCGAAGTTCCAGCCCCCATACCTGGGCAGTGTTGTCCTGAGGGACAAGTTGGAATCGTCCCTCTAACACCAGATCCGAGGAAACACAGCAGCCCACAGACGAACTTGGGAGTGGCTGAGGTAGGTAAGTGGATGCTCTGAACAGGGGACCTCAGTAGCCCTGCTCTCTGCTCCATAGGGAGATTAGAAAACTGGTACAATCTTGGGTTTCCTCGCACCATCACTTAGCCAAAATGTACTGGGCACCTACTGTGTGCCAGGCCCTATCCTATGCAAGGAAGCCACTCCTTGGCCTCCTACCTGCTCAACTGGAGAGAATGAGCCCAGCTTCAACCACCCACTCCTTGGACCTCTGGGGTACTGATTTGATGGAGAGGCCCTGGATTCAATCCCCAGTGCTGCGAAGAATAATAATGAGAAGAAAGAAATAAAGTCATATTGGGGCTGGGGATGTAGCTCAATGGTAAAACATGTACTTAATGTACTCAAGGCACTTGGTTCAATCTTCAGCACCAATAAATAAATAAATAAATAGGTAAATAAATGAAAGAGAAAGCCACACTGTCTAGCCACCCCACAATGTACACATATTTCAAAACAACATGTTATATGCAAGAACTATGAGGTATTTATTTGTTAATTAAAAAATAGTTTGGCCAGGTATGGTGGTACATGCCTGTAATCCTATCTATTGGGGAGTCTGAGTTGGGGCACCCCTGGGTTCAATTCCTAGTGCAGTTCAACATCTCTAGCAATTAGAGAAATGTGAATTAAAATGACACTGAGATTCCATCTCACTCCAGTCAGAATGGCAATTATCAAGAACAAATAACAGGTATTTCACCTACTAGGCCTTGGCCTGAAGTCCCGCATCTACCTTTTGTGGAAATTGCTCATTGGACTAGTGTGACACGAACGAATCAAGGTACCATGGGCGTGTGTGGACGGGATGAGGGGCTACCCTGAGAAGCTCTATGGAAAGCTGGGAGACACAAACAAATGAGCTATGCACATGGTTGATTTCTGGCTCATGGAAAAGGACTTGATCCCAAAACTGTTTCAAGTACTGGCCCCTTGGTTCCAAGTTCAGAATGGGAGCTACACAAGAAAGCTTCAGATGCCAAACAGCAGTGAACAGGATGGGGCCAGGATGGCAGTGATCCAATAAAAAGGGAACAGCCTCCTGCCCTACTCTGCCTTGAAGAGACAGCAACCTTTCACTCCTACGCTAGTTGCTGCAGGTCCTGTAGCAGGACCTCCACCAGACCCAGGAAGCAAGCCTCAGCAGCTCCCACACACTCAACCATCAAGGGTCTAACTGGAGCAGGAAGGCCTGTGACTCTCTTCAGTGCCTGTGATCACAGGCCTTTGGAGCTCTTTTAATGTCTGAGTTCAACATCTTGGTTCTACCACTTTTTGTTTGTCTGTGGAACTAGAATTGTAAAATGGACAGTCTAAATGGGGCCCAGAACCTTCTGGGGAGCCACATGGCCCTCTCTTTGCACAGCACATAAAATTCCTTACGTGAATATATGTAAATTTTTCTTTTGGTCTTCCCCTAGGATTTCTAGAAAATAATAATTATCAAAATGCTTGGTCATCTGGGATAATAAATTCATGGATAATGTTTCTGGATTGTTAAAAAAAAATAATACAAATAACAATAAATGTTGGCTTTTGCTGGTGGGACTGCAAATTGGTGCAACCATTCTGGAAAGCAGTATGGAGATTCCTCAGAAAACTTGGAATGGAACCACCATTTGACCCTACTATCAAAGTTATCCTACTCCTTGGTATATATCCAAAGGAGTTAAAATCAGCATACTATAGTAATGCAGCCACATCAGTATTACTAGCAGCTCAATTCACTATAGCTAAGCTATGGAACCAACCTAGGTGCCCTTCAATAGATGAGTGGATAAAGAAAATTATATATATATATATAAATAATGGAATATTACTCAGCCATAAAGAAGAATGACTTTATGACATTTGCCAGCAAATGGATGGATCTGGAAACTATCATGCTAAGTGAAGTAAGCCAGTCCCACAAAACCAAAGTTTGAATGCTTTCTTTAATAGGTAGACACTAACCCACAATAATGTAGGGGGTGGTTTGAGGGAAGGAATATAAGTGAAATAGATTAGACAATGAGGAATGGAGAGAAGGTGGGGGGACAGGAAAAAAAAAGACAGTGGAATGAATCTGACATAGTGAATACCACCATCATGTACGACCATAAGAATGGGACTCAAACTAGATATATTCCATGTGTATATAATTATATAAAAATGTATCTACTGTCATATATAACTAAAAAGAACCAATAACAAAATTCCCAGTGCAGGGGGTCAGGAGAGAATGAAAAAAGAAAGTGGGGCATGGGGTTATGTATCTACAGTTCCAACTACTGAGGTGGGGAAATGGGATTGTGGTGGGACAATCGCTTGAGCCCAGGAATTCAAAGCCAGAGGGAGCAACATAGCATAACCTCATCTTCAGTAAATGAATAAATACACAAAAATTTAAAAAGAAAGCCACATTATCTATAGTAGTAATTCAAAGCAAGGGTTCTAGCAGGGTGAATTGTCACATGCTATAATCCTTGAGACTTGGGAAGCTGAGGCAGAAGGATTGCTAATTTGAGGCCTCAGCAAATTAAGGACACCCTCAGCAATTGAGCAAGACCCTGTCTCAAAATAAAAAAAGCTGGGGATAGAGCTCAGTGGTAAAGCACCATTGGGTTCAATCTGCAGTGCAAAATAATAATAAAAACAAAGTTTCTGGCCAGACGGTCTGAGTTCAACATCTTGGTTCTACCACTTTCTGTTTGTCTGTGGTACTAAGGATTGAGCTTGATGGGCCCCTGCCACTGAGCTATATCTCCAGCCCTCTTTTTTTATTTTTTTGAGACAGAGTCTCCCTAAGTTGCCCAGGCTGACCTCCAACTTGTGATCCTCCTGCATCAGCATCCTAAGAAGCTTGGATTATAGAAGGCCACGCAGCTTAGCTCTACCACAGCTTGTGAGCAAATTACTTAATTCTCTGAGCTTCTATTCTCTGGGTGCTGCGAAGAAAAGTGTAAGATAATAGTAATATCTATCTTTTCATCTATAAGATAATAGTAGTATCTATCTTTTAGGGCTGCTTTGACAATGATGATGGTGGTGGTGATACTGATTTTGGTGCTGGGGAGTGAACCCAGGGCCTTGCATGTGCTAAACACTTATTCTACCACTAATCTACACAGCCAGCTGATGCTAAGCACTCCAAAATGTTGACTAAGACAAGAAAACACATATCTACTTGTATTTTTCACCCCCTCTGGATCTCTCACAGTTTCCAGGTTGATCCCTCTGAAGAAACACCTTCCCCTTCACGACCTAATTCCCATTTAGGACTCAACTTAAATACTTTCTCCCAGCAAGTGTCCCTCTTATATAAGGCTGCTGTTTGTTAAAAGCTTTTATAACACCCATTATTCCTTTGTAATGCAGCGCTTATCTTAGTCTACATTGGCTGTGTGTGTATGTTAACCTGACCCCCCCCCCCTTTTTTTTTGGTCTTGGGAATTGAATCCAGGGACACTTAACTACTTAACCACTGAGCCACAACCCCAGCCCTTTCCATTTTTTGAGACAGGATCTTGCTAAGTTGCTTAGGGCCTCAATAAATTGCTAAGGCTGGCCTTGAACTTACGATCCTCCTACCTCAGACTTCCAAACTGTGGGATTATAGGCTTGCACCATAGCGCCTAGGTCACCCAACTCGGTGTAAACTTCTTTAAGGCAGAGGCTGAGTTTTTTCAGTTATTTAGCCTCAACCCCTCTCCTCTGCCTAGCACTCAGCAGCTCACACTAGCCCCAGGCATCCCTTAACTACATCATATCTCCTCCAACTCCTGGAACCAAGCGCCTGAACCCTCTGTGGCTGTGCTGTCCTCTCTTACCTTCAGCTACCATTTTGACACCCCACCACCAAAGTGCCTTCTAGCTGGACCTCAGAACCCCTTTTTGGTGTCCCTACCCAGTGGTGCCAAGAAGCCTGCACTGGCCTGCCCCACCCTGCAACATGGTCTAGGTGTCTTGTGGAGCGGCTGTCTTGTCTCTGCCTTGGTTTGCCTCAGCTAAGACAGCTTTCCCAACAGGATCTCAGGGCCAATTTTGCTTCCAGCGCAGTATGGCTTCTGCCCATGTGTGTGTGATCTCCCATAAGGACACCATCTTCCTGGAAGACTGTCTTATATTCAAGTTCTCCTCAGGACCAAAGACAAGGGCATCTTCTTCCATTTCTATGTGTACAAGTCTCCCAGGTGACAGCTTCCTGCATACTTGGCCTGAGGGCCACACATGGCTCTGATTCATTTGCTGAAGGAACAGAACATAAAGTCCTTGCGGAAGGTGGGCACTGCCTGGGTCTCCATGGGGCTCTCAAGAGCAAGGCTAGTATTGCCTGGGAGCCTGTATCACCCTGAAGGGACCACCCAGCTCATCCACTAATTCTCCCTAGTGTTGAGACTGGGGTGGATTCAGCAGAGAAAGGAGAATAGAGGTTAGTGGCTCAGACAGTATGGAAGAAACAGAGCTGGGACCCAGCTGGAGTGTCCTGTGGACTACACTGTTGTGACAGTGTCTGTGCTTTCTATATTGTCCTTGTGCATTTCCACCCTGAAGTTTCTGGGAAAGGCCAAGCCATCTCTATTATGCTAAGTGGTTTAAGCAAGGCAGAGGGTTGGGGTTAAGGGCTCAGGTGCTCCAGGAGGCAGGATATCCCCTGGGGGCCAGTGTGATTGGAATTAAAAGGATGGAGTTAAGGGGTGGGGGGTAAGAACCCTGAGCCTGTCTTGAAAGCCTGCTCCCCAGTGGCTGCCCCACACCCAGCTCTCCTCAAGCTCTCTTTGCAGAATGAGTGGGGCATCTGTAAGAATGCTTGCATGTGTGACCCTTAAACACCCTCACTTCCTGGAAGAAGTTTTACAGACTTTCCTAATCTGCAGGGGAACAGTGTCAACCACATGAAAATTCTGTCAATAACAAGGGACCTCTTTTAGAAGCAGAGATGTTTTCTCCTGAGGCGCTGCAGGAATGGGTGTGTGGGGACGGGGGTCACTTCTGTGACAGGGACAGTCTGCAGCCATAAGGCTGAAAGGCTTCATTCTCAAGGCCCCAGGTAATGTCAGAAACCCGGGGGTTATAGCCTAAGGGAATCATCCTGCACATCCTCCCCACCCCCAGCAAGAGTAGGAGGATGGCGCTGCAGTGATGGCAAGGCTGGCTGCTTCCTGGTGCGGGGAAGTCTCTGCAGTGATGGGGGAGCGTCGCTTGGGGTGAGTGGTCACTGAAGTGACCACAACTGCTAAAGGTACCTGCAGAAATGGGGGAGGATTTCTGCAATAATTAAAGAGCATTTTGCAGAAGAAAGGGGTGGCTTTAGGGGGGAAGAGTCCTACGGTGATGGGGCGCTGGGGTTCGCTGCAGTGAGAAGGGAGGGTCACTGCAGTGATGGGAAGCCTACTCAGGGCGGGGTGTGGGTGGGCAGGGTAGGGTGATAATGGGATGGCTGGGGTCGCTACAGGGGTGGGGGCTGCAGACTGAGCGGCTCTGCCGCGCTCGCAGGCTGCCTCACTTCCCCAAGGATTGAAGGGGTGGGGCCTCTGAGGCCTCGGTCCCTCACTGATGGGGGCTGTGCGGCAGCGGGTACGCGGGCCCCGCACTGCGGTGCATTGCCTGGCTCCCGCCGCCGGGGCTGGAGCTGAGGCAGTACCGCGCCCGCAGGAGGGGGAGCGAGGCCCAGTCGCAGCGGCGGGCGGGGCCGAGGCGGGCGAGTGGGGCGGCCTCTGGGAGCGGGGGCGGGACCACCACCAGCACTGCCCGCTGCTCCTCGCAGGCTAGATCACAGCGACCGCCGCCGGAGTC
>NW_025999969.1:735558-762552 GCF_001458135.2 Marmota marmota marmota
CCACCACCAGCACTGCCCGCGCCCCAGCTAGGATCACAGCGACCGCCGCCGGAGTCCCGAGCCGGCTTTCCGAAGGTGCCGGAACTCACTGCGAACCTGAACTCAGAGGCTGCACAACCCACCCTTTTCGGATCGCGACGCCCAGAACTCCGCGGAGGAGCCACGGTGAGATTGGGACTGCCCGTAGGGAGGGGGACCGATCCTAAGTCTCAGCCCCCAGCATCCTCTGTGGAAAACGCGGCGACTGCAGCAGCTCCCCACTCCCAGATCAGCTCTGCCAGGGTGGGGAGAGGTGCACTGGATGGATCGCACAGACTCCCCCTGCTCCGACGCCTTTCTCGGTCTGGCCTCCCAAAAGACCCCTTCTTTTCGCTTCCCTGTCTCATTCTTTTTACCCCAAACCCTCCATTCAGGTCTGCAGCCCTTCGCTGCAGATAAGGTACAGGAGAGACTGCAGCCTTTTCTACTCCCCATCCTCTCCTGTCCCTTGCTGGGCTGGGGGCACCCGGGAGGATGCTGGCCCTTTAAACCTTTGATCCCCACCCCAAACATCTTCCATCTCCACCCCGCGCCACTTCCGACAGCTGGCAGCTACGGGGAGCCCCGGGGGGCCCGCAGGTTCGGGGGCGGTAGTGAGGCCCCAGCGGATGAAGGAACAGCTGTGACAAACCCCTACCCCCACCCCCAGAGGAGCCAGCAGCAGGACTGTAGGGCGCCGGGAGTGCCAGTTAATCATTAACCCTCCTCTCCCCGGGACCCCGTGCTGCCCCGAGCTGCGCTCCGCCCGACTTCCCAGGTAACGGGCAAAGCTGTCCAGGTCGCCATCCCTGCACCTCCCTTTCTTATCTTCCCGGCCACCTGTCAGCCCGGGAAAAGCCGCGCGGCTCAGCCTTGTGCCCCTTGCAGGCACGCGTCCTAGTGCCTGAGTTCAGCTCTGGAGACTGGCTTTCAGGAGCTCCGGGCGCGGCACACGGGACTTGCGCTGCACACCGGCTTCACGATACCCCGCTCTCTCAGGGCCGACCGGTGGGCACCATGCCCGGCCTCTACTGCCCCTCCAGCTGGACGCCGCTACCCCTCACCGACTCCTGGGTCCGGGCCTGCGCCAACGGACCCTGCCTCAGCCTGCGGGCTCGGCTCACCTACCACAACCCGCAGCCGCAGCCAGTGGACGGTGAGGCCGGGCGCGGGCGCGGGGAGGTGGGAGTGGGTGCTGGGCGGGGTCCGACGCCGCCTCCTGCCCTCCCCTCCCGGCAGGCGTGTTCGTGTACCCGCTGGCGGAGGCCGAAGTAGTATCAGGCTTCGAGGCCGAGGCGGCCGGACGGCGCGTCTCCTTCCAGCTGCAGAGCCGGCGCCGTTTGCAGGCTGCCTGCTGCCGCGCGCTGGGCCCAGGGTTGGGGACCTCCACGCCCCGCCGCTGCGCGCAGGGTGAGTCCCGGGCGCCTGCAGCCCGAACTCCTGAACACCAGAGGAAGCTCAGGTTCCTGCTCTCGCTCAGTCTCCCGCCCCTCCCCCACCTTCCTCCAGGCGCTTTTTTGTTGTTTTTTCATTCATTGATTCATCCCTTTATCCAACAGTCGTGGACTGGGCACCTGATCTGCTCCAAGTGCTCTGGGAATGTGGCCCAGACCTGGGAGACAGACACAACAGGCGGCACAAAGCTGGCTGAGACACCACACATCCTTACTACCCAGGTGGCCATAGGCTCTCCAGGGTGTGGCAGAAGAAGCAGACCCGCCCCCAGCTGACCCCCACAGCCGCTCATCTTTTAGATTACACACCTTCTCTGCCAGGGCGGTGTAAACCAGTCAGCTCCTAGATCAAGTGCAAACTTCTCTGCCCAGTAGCCTAGATCCTCATTCACTACATTCTGTTCCTCTTGCCGCGCTCCTATACTAGGTACCACAGGCACTGGCCTTACTGACAAGTCCTTTTACACCTCACTGTTCTATCTTCCCATCTTCTAATGAGCACATTTGTACTTGTCCTTTAAGATCCACTCAATCGTCACTCTTGAGGAAACCTGCCCTTACTTCACAAATAATTAATTGCACTCTTCCCTTCCCCCCCAGTCTTCCTCCCTTCCTCCCACCTCATTATAGCACTTATTAGGGGGAGTAATTGTCACAGGCTTGCATGTCTTGTCTCCCCCTTTGAAGAATTATCTCCTGAGTTTAGGACTGTGTTTTGGCCATCTCCGAGTCCCAGTATATCACACAGAACCTGGCATAAAGGGGCTCAGTGAGTTCTATGGGAGGAGATGGGAGTCCAGCTCCAGGCTAGGTTCTGTGGTTTGCATGTCATTCATTCCTTTGTTCATTCATATATTCATTTGACCCTGCCCATGGGATTCACCATCTAGATAAGAAGAGAGAATCCAGTGGTGTTCAGAGTTGGCATAAGCCCTGCAGATAGTTAAAGGCAAGAGTGAGTTCTGGGTTCAGGCCCCAGGAATGTTCCAGAAGGAAGAAGAGCCAGCATTTGACTGAAAGAAGGTTAGGGCTTGGTGGAGTGGAGAGTAGAGGCAATGGTATAAACAAAGGTTTGTAAGTAGGTTATACAGGGAATGGTGATACGATGCCTCAGGTTTGTAGTGATTTACAGTTTACAAAGCCCAGGCACTAGTATCACCTTATTCGAATCTGGGAGAGGTATGTAAAATGTACATTGTTCCTGTCCCCCTTTTATGGGTGATGAAAATGGTAGCAATGGCTACTTACTTGTATGTTGGGTGCTTTGCATACATTATCTCATTTATTCCTCACCACAGTCTTCGAGAGATAGTTATTATGACCCCCATTTTATGGATGAAAACACTGAGGCTCCTAAGATGGTTGTTAGAGGACACAATTAGAAATCACAGACTGAGACTCCAAACCCAAATGCTGTACTCTCTCCACTGTATTAGGTCTCTTTTTCTTCACTTATTCAGCAAGTATTTCTCAAAAGAATGAATATTTATTATTGTGGGGAAGTGAAATAAAGTAGGGCTATAAAGGTGGACGGGGGCAGACTGTGTAGGTGGTATAAGCATCCAGCAGCAGTGGTGACTACCCCAACAGTCCTCAAATGAACCTACCATCTAAATAAAACATGTGCTCAGCATGCAAATGCGGTTTATTTCCTCTAGTCTGATTCCAAGCAGATTGCTGTCTTTAAGCTCCTCTCTGGGGGGAAAAGTCTGGAATTATTTTAATGGGCATGAGGAGTCCCTGATGGTTCATTAGCAGGGGATTTGTGGGTCCTAGATGTAAGGAAAGTGTTGGTCCACAAGGGAGAGTCCTTTAGAAAGATGGTATCCAAAGGCTGAATGGGAAGGAGCAGGCAGGGCAAGAGAGGCAGATGGTATAGTTCCCCCAGGACCTTGAGAATGGATATCCCTCCTTCTCATCAGTCCTCCTTTAGCAGTGAGGTCATTGCTCCCTTGCATGATGACAGCTAGATCCCTCCATGCCCAAACTGCCTCTGCTATCACTGTTCATCTCACGTGTCCATCCTGCATCACTAACGCATTAACACAATCTCCTGTCAACTGTACAAAGTCCACTTTGCCCAGACTCCCTGACTCATTGCCGATCCCACCTCTATTTTCTCCCATTCCCTTCGCTTCCAGCCCACTCTGATCCCTTTTCTCACTCATCATAGGTCATCTTGTCTTGGATCTGGCCCAGGCCCGGTCCACGTTGGTGCTGCCCACGGGCCTTATCGCTGCAGCTGGCACCATGACAGTGACCCTGTGCAGCAGCCGGGAGCTGCCCTCCAGGCCTGATGGGGTACTGCGTGTGGCTCTGCCCACTGTGCTCACCCCGCTGGCCCCACCAGGCCCACCAGGGCCCCCCAGGCCTCCGGGGCTCTGTGACGACAGGTTGGGCCTATGGTGATTCTCTTCGTCCCTCCCTCGGCTTCTCTGGGTCTAGTGCGGGTGAGGGGTCTCAACACGATGCCCCGGGAGATGGATAGGGTGAAGAAGGGTGGGGGCAATCAGTCAGAGGGGCTAGGGGACTTCATGGTGGCCCAGTGACCCTCCTCATGCTCCCTTCCAGCCCCACGAGCTGCTTCGGGGCAGGCAGCCCTGAGGAGGAAGGGCTGGCCTGGGAGGAGCCACCTGCCCCTCCAGACGTGTTTTCAGGCCCTGCCCGCTGTCCTGCCCCATATACTTTCTCCTTCGAGATGCTGGTGACTGGGCCATGCCTGCTGGCAGGTGGGTGCATCTGACCTGGCCTGACCCATCCATCCCCCTGTAGCAGACTAGGAAATAATTCAAGGCTTAGGGATGGGAGGAACAGAGGACAAAAAGAAGACAGGGACCTAAGCCTTAGGAACCTTCAGTCTGACGGTAGCGCATCCCCTGGCCACTTCTACCCAACCTAGTTTTATCAATGTAGTTTATTTATATCCAACTCCACTCACAAATGGCAAGAGAGAGATTTACTATGGGACCAGTCTCAGTGCTGAAGTAGATTTTCTTTGTGCAAGAGATGGAGAACAATGCTAATTGGCTGGTGTATAATCCTTTCATTAGCTGGGAACAGACCTGAGAACACATGTCCCAGCCCATGGAAATAGATTCTCCCTTGTCCATCAGACCCTATAGATCAGATTCCAAGAGCTGAACTGGACCAGCCATAGTCCCAGCCCACAGCAACTGTCATCAGAGAAGGAGATATCTGTGACCTTAACACTGGTTTGGGGTGAGATGGTCATCATTCCTCCCTGCCTTTCTGTCCCTCAGGCCTGGACAGCCCCTCTCATGCCCTGCGGGCAGATGCCCCCCCTCATGCCAGCTCTGCAGCCACCATCTGTGTCACACTGGCAGAGGGTCACCTATGTGACCGGCCCTTGGAGATCCTGCTATACCCTAGTGGTGAGAGACACAGACCCACAGTGGGCCAGCCCTGACCTCCTTAGGAATAACCTAAGCAGTTTTCAAGTATAAATTTCTGGGCCCCAGGCAGATGGACTGAATCATCTCAGTGAGGGTGGTGCAGGGAGGCTGGACCTGCAGGGTCCTCTTAAGACAAGAGGACCACGGGCAGGGACTTTCCTGACAGAGTTATATCCCTTCTTCTCAGAGCCCCATCAACCACACTTGATGCTGGAGGCTGGCAGCCTGAGTGCATCAGAATATGAGGCCCAGGTGAGGGCCCGCAGGGATTTCCAGAGGCTGCAGCGAAGGGACAGTGATGGGGACCGGCAGGTATGGCTTCTGGCCTTCACGCTAACTGCACATATGCATGACGAGCAGGCAAGCAGTTGCACCTCGGGAAGGGTGGGGCCTCTTTTTGTCTCAGTCCAGCCCACTATGGGACAGATGAGTATCATCACAGGAGGACCCACATAAGTCTCTCTAGGATATGTCTCAGAGGATGGAGGCCACGTCTGACATAGGCATAGTTCAGCCACCTGCCTTTTCCCCTGACTTTATTCAGATCACTACAAAAAGGCACCCTCTCTAAGTGAATCAGATAGAAACAGGGCCAAGTCCCACTGCCTACCTTGGATAGATCTGCACTAAAACCTGGCCCAGTTTGATTTGGGGCTCCTGCGCTTAGGTGTGGTTCCTGCAGCGACGTTTCCACAAGGACATCTTGCTGAACCCTGTGCTGGTACTGAGTTTCTGCCCGGATCTGAGCTCCAGGCCTGGACACCTGGGCACAGCTACCAGGGAGCTTCTCTTTCTGTTGGATGGCAGCAGCGCAGCACACAAGGCTTGTGGGGATTGTGCAGCAGCCCTGGGCTTGGGTGGGGCAGCAGTCTGAGGTGGGCTGGAGGCAGGCTCTCAATGCTGGGAGTTGCCTTGTTGCTTAAAACATCAACTTCAGAAAAGAACCTGACAGAAACTCCTTAGAGATAGATCCCTTAGAGAGTGATCCTTTCCCAACTGTCCTCCTCCCTGGCCCCAGTCTCTCTTTCTCTTATACAAATATTTGTCTCTTCTGGATTTGAAGAGCTTCTCTCCTGTACAGTCACATTGAGACCTGATCATAGAGACCCAGGTTTCACACATGCCTGCAGAGTCCCATATATAAATGTGTCTCACATACATTCAGAGGCTGCCTCACACTCCCAAGGCCCCACAGTCTCACACACTCAGGCCTCTCCTAGGTGACTTCATCCAGACCTCATTTTAATCATGGCCTGGAGAAGGCAAGCATTTTGGAGTTCCTTGTTCTCTGCCAGTGCCTATAGGACCTGCCTCATGCTGCCCTCTCTGGCCTTCTCCAGGATGCTATTGTTTTGGCTGTGAAGTCCCTCCCAACTCAGACACTTGTCAACCTGGTCATGTTTGGGACTTCGGTGCAGCCACTCTTCCCAGAGAGCCGGTCTTGCAGCGATGTGAGTGTGGTCCAGGGATTTGGGGCCCTTACAGAGATGTTTCAGGCCAACCCAGCCCAGACTTGCCTTCTCCCTCCAGGACACTGTGCAGCTGATCTGTGAGAGCATTGAGACCCTGCAGGCTGGGAGTGGTCCCCCAGATATACTGGCTGCACTGGACTGGGCCTTGGGGCAGCCCCAGCAGAAGGCCCATCCTCGCCAGCTGTTCCTGCTCACTGCTGCCTCGCCCATGGCCGTCACTACTCACCAAACCCTGGAGCTCATGAGGTGGCACAGAGGGGCAGCCAGGTATGGAGTGGGCAGAGCCAGGTGCCTAAGATTGATCCCTCTCCCCCAAAAGCTCCTGAAGGTCATAGCTGCTCCCCTTCCCTGTCAGGTGCTTCTCCTTTGGGCTGGGGCCTGATTGCCACCAGCTGCTCCAGGGTCTGTCTGCCCTCAGCAGAGGCCAGGCCTACTTCCTGAGGCCTGGAGAGAGGCTGCAGCCCACGGTGAGTCTGAGCCTGGATCCTATTCTATATTTTTAGAAATTCTCCCAAATTATACATCAAATCTGAAATAGAACCTAGTCAGGCCATGGGGTCTCTTGGTACCCTCACTAGGACTTCTCCCTACTCTAAACCTTCCTCTCCTTGAGGAGATGCCAGCCAGGAGAAGAACTGTTGGTACTGCTGTGGGATGCTGTGGAAGACGAAAGATATGCGGATATAGCATCTGACTATCCCCCAAATCTTACTCAGTTTTGTTTTGCGTCTGAGCCTTATCCTCATGAAGTCTTGATTCATCCATGTGGCAAAGCTCAGGCCAGGAGAAAGATCAAGCCCCCAGGACTAAGCTCTCAGTTCCCTTGCTTGCTTCTACCCCATTACTTCTCCTGACCCCAGACTAACTCTGTTCTCCATCAGCCCAGAGTTAGACAAAGGGCAGCTGGGGAAAGGCAGCCTGCCTGAACTGTCTGTATGTGACACTCCTTTCTGATTTCCTCCCTCTGGTCCCTCCCCACAGCTGGTGCAGGCTCTGCGGAAGGCACTGGAGCCTGCTTTGAGTGACATTTCTGTGGACTGGTTTGTGCCTGATGCCGTGGAGGCTCTCCTGACTCCCAGGGAAATCCCAGCACTCTACCCTGGGGACCAGCTGCTTGGTTACTGCTCACTCTTCAGGGTGGATGGCTTCCGGCCCCACCCTCCAGGGGTAGGCCTGGGCTAGGTGTGATAGATAGACCTGGGTGGCTGAAGTCCCTGCATCTCTTCAAATTCCTTATTCCTTTTCCTCTCTCTCTCTCTGCCAAGCTCCCCTACTGTTCCCTAGGGCCCCAAAGAGATCACATTGGGATCTCCAAGGTAACTACATTTTGCCCCCCTCATGAGGTCTTCCACTGCCTTATAAAATGTTGCCCTTAGTTTTCACCAGAAGTCATTGAAACACATAGCCACCAAAAAACTCCAGCATTTTTTTTTAATTTTTAATATTTATTTATTTTTTTAGTTCTTGGCGGACACAACATCTTTGTTTGTATGTGGTGCTGAGGATCGAACCCGGGCTGCACGCATGACAGGCAAGCGCGCTACCACTTGAGCCACATCCCCAGCCCCAAAACTCCAGCATTTGCTGTGAGGTTTATGTTAAAACTTGCTCATTACTTCAAACAGTGCCTTACAGAAAGCACCATTTGGGAGCTGGGATGTAGCTCAGTGACAGAGTGCTTGCCTAGCATGCATGAGGTCCTGGGTTTGATGCCCAGCACCACAAAAATAAAATAAAACCCACATCTAAACACTCAGTGACAGATGAGCTTAGTGTAGGTGCAATCTCAAATCCCAGCTCTGCCACTGGCTAGCCACTTGATTTGGGCAAGTCACTTAACTTCTTTGTGCCCATTTCGTCCTATGTAAATTAAGTTTTTCATAGGTACAATGCCCTTAGCATGATACTTAAAACATAATAGGAATGTGAGGAAAAGTAGGTTCTTTTTTTTTTTTACAAAAAAAAACAAAAAAACAAAACAAAAAAAAACACCTGTCTCTTTCTTTAGAACTAAACATGCTTCCTCCTTTTTTGACTGAGAGTTATATAATGGTTTTTGTTGTTGTACCAGAATTGAACCCTCAGGGGTACTTAACCACTGAACCACATCCCCAACCCTTTTTTATTTTTTTGAGACAGTGTTTGCTAAGTTGCTTAGGGCTTCACTAGGTTGCTGAAGCTTGCTCTGAACTTGAAATCTTTCTGTCTCAACCTCCCAAGTCACTGGAATTACAGGTGTGTGCTTCTATGCCCAACTACAGTTTGCTTTTTTGCCTGGCTGCCAGGAAGCTCAAGACAAACCTGAAGTTCAACTCCACAGCAGCTCTATTAATCCTTATGGTTAACATGTTTCCTTCTTCCTTAGTACTGGGTTTTTATTTCTTGCTGTGAACCATCTTAAAATCCCACTTGGAAAGAGATAGTATATAGCTACAATCAATTTTTTTCCTCAATGCTATTCTCCATAGGGCCAAGATCCTGGCTGGCAGAGCTTGGGTGGTTCTGTGTTCCCATCCCCAGAGGAGGCACCATCTGTTGCCAGCCCTGGCACTGAGCCCACTGGCACCTCAGAGCCACTGGAAACATGCACTGTGTCAGCAGAGCTGTCCAGTCCATGGGCTGCTGGGGACTCAGATCAGAGTGAGTACTCTAGTGTATGTGTATGGCTGTGTAAGAGAGGACAATTGGAAAGGTCAGGGCTAGGGCCCATTCTCCTGCCTCCAGCAGGTACTGATGCTCTCACAGACCCAGTCACAGATCCTGGACCCAATCCATCCAATGACACAGCCATATGGCGCCGCATCTTCCAGTCTTCATACATCCGGGAACAGTATGTGCTTACCCACTGCTCTGCCAGCCCTGAGCCAGGCCCGGGTTCCACAGGCAGCAGTGAGTCTCCTGGCTCCCAGGGCCCTGGCTCCCCCGAGGGCTATTTTCCCTTGGATCCTCCCTCTCAGCAGGGCTGCCGCAGCCTGGCCTGGGGAGAATCTACAGGCTCCCGTTCCTGCCCCCTGCCTGCACCACCACAGTCTCCATTCAAGGTGAGATCCAGCCCACATTCAACCATCATGTATCCAGCATTTATTTACCACCTGTTGTGTGCCAGACATTATGCAATGTTTATCAAGTCTAGATAGATAAATGGCTAAATTTATAATGACGATACCATGCAATAATCAGTGATGAATATAGGGGCTCCAAATCAGGATGGCTAATTCTGTCAGAGGGAGTCAGGAAAGTAAAAGCCATGTCTGGAATAAGTAGAAGAAGTTAACTAGGCAAAGAAGGGGACATAAACAAAAACAGATAAGCAACAACCTGAAGTGGGCAATAGGGAGTAGAGTGAGATGACAAGGGGCATGTAGCCCACCATGTATTTTTGAAGGCTGGGGATTCTGCAGCCCCTGACCAGTGGCCCCACATCTCTCATGCAGCCAGGAGCCCTGAGTGCTGAGGTACTGGGCCGTAGGCATAGAGCAGCTCTGGCTGGCAGAAGTCTCTCATCTCCACCAGGCCGGGCAAACCCAGTCCCTTGCCGACCCCGGCAACCTTCTCTGGGTGCAGTACCAGATGTGCCAGGCCCTGAGTCAGGCCAACAGCTTGGGCAGGGCCTGGACGATTCAGGTAAGGGCTGGAAATGGAGCTGGGTTCTCTAATATCAAGGAGGCTTGGGGAGGGCTGGGGATGTGGCTCAAGTGGTAGCCCGCTCGTCTGGCATGCCTGCGGCCCGGGTTCGATCCTCAGCACCACATACAAAGATGTTGTGTCCGCTGAAAAAAACTAAAAAATAAATATTATAAAAAATAAAAATTAAAAAAAAAAAGGAGGCTTGGGGACATGGAGCCCAGGGCACTACACTGCCAATGTCCCTGCCATCTTTTCTCCCTAGGAAACCTGCTCTCCCCAGCCCCCATGGACTGGGACATGTTGATGGAACCACCCTTCTTGTTCACAGCTGTGCCCCCAAATAGGGAACCAACCCCTCCAGCAGTACCAGTGCCTCCCCAGGCTCCACGTTGCCATGTGGTGATCCGGGGCCTGTATGGGGAGCAACCAATGTGCTGGGAGGTGGGTGTTGGGCTGGAGACACTGTGGGGACCTGGGGATGCCTCAAAGCCTCCATCAACTGCTGTAAGAGAAGCTGCTTGGGACCAAGCACTTCACCGACTGACAGCAGCCTCAGTGGTCCGAGACAATGAACAGCTAGCGCTCCGAGGAGCTGAGACCACAGCTGACCGGGGTGAGTTGCTAGTGGCCCAGTTGGAGCCCAAGGGCATGGGACAGAAAGCAGCAGAGGTATGTCTGTTAGATCACTCTTTTCCTCACTTTGCTCATAAAGGATTCAGGTGGCTTGAGATTAGAAATCAAGCAGGACAATGGGAAAAAATGAAAATAAAGGGAGCCAAGAATTAGGTTATATTAACGATGTATACCATGAAGTTATATATCCATAAAAGCATGGGACCCAAGCCTGATAAGCTTCCTAGCTGCCAATACAGAGGAAAATATGATTTTGTAATAATTATCAGTGCCTGCAACACAAAAACAAATCTTTGTCATTCTGAAAATGACTATTACAATTAGTTAAAATTCTAGTTCCTTGATTGCACCAGCCACACTTGAAGTGCTTGGAAGTCACATGTGACGAGTGGCTACCATATTGGATAGTGCAGACAGAAAATTTCCATTCCCTCAGAAAAGTTCTTTTGGACACTGCGAAATGAGTGGAGGAAAGAGTAAAGGCAATGTTCCTTTGGTGGTGTCTAGACTGTTGAGTTTCTGGGCAGCTAGGGGTTCCTAGCTCTGCTTGTCATAGCTGGTTCTAGGCCTGAGAAGGGCACTTTACTACTCTGTTTAAAAGTAGACAGAGGGAACATGGTTTTTTCTATGTAGCCCTCTGTAGAGGGTGGGAATTCAGCATGCTGCTCCTTGGATTCCAGGCCACGCCCGGAGGTCCTGGCTTCGAGCCCTTCAGACAAGCAAGGTCAGCTGTGCTCCCTCCTGCTTCACCTGCCCAGTAGCTGTGGATGCTACTACTAGGGAGGTCCTGCCCGGAGTCCTGCAGGTGCGGAGCTCAGGTAGGAGTCCTCCCTTGGTGATCTCTTAGGTACAGTTCTCACCTAACTACCTGTGCAGACAAACCTGACTCTTGTCTCCTATGCCCCTGCAGAATCGGCTGAACCCCCAGGCACTTATGTCTCTCAGGGCCATCTAGATGCAACTTCTCTGCCCACTGCAGCTCACCCTAAAGGTATAGCCCAAATGTGGGGAAAGGGTAGCTCAAGGCTGAGGGACTACCAGTTGACACTGGCTGGCCCCACCACAAGAATTCAGGGAGGCTCTCTGGTAGGCACCTGGGACCTGGAACGAAATGACAACTCCAAGTCAGCTTTGGGGGAGCCAACAACTCCCACTGGAGGTCCTTACCACCTGCCCTACCAGCCTTCCTCGAGGCTCAGTCTGGGCCGCCGACGGAGACTCTGTAGTCCCAAGGCTGGCCAGGCCAATGGAGGCAACGGTGGAGGCAGCGACCACGACTACCTGCCCTTGGTGAGGACTCGGGAGGTGGAGGGCAGTGTCACCAGAGTTAGAGTGATGTCTCAGCTCACTTCTCCCCCCACCTCCTCTCTCCTCAGGTGCGGCTACAAGAAGCACCAGGCTCCTTCCGTCTGGATGCACCCTTCTGTGCTGCTGTGCATATTCCCCAGGAGCGCCTGTGTCGTGCTTCACCCTTTGCTGCACACCGTGCCAGCCTCAGCCCCACCTCTGCCTCATCTCCCTGGGCACTTCTGGGCCCTAGTGTTGGCCAGGGTGACAGTGCCACAGCCTCTTGTAGCCCGTCCCCCAGCTCAGGCTCAGAGGGTCCAGGCCAGGCAGACAGTGGGCGGGGTTCAGATACCGAGGCTTCGGAAGGGGCGGAAGGGATAGGAGGCTCAGATCTTCGGGATCGCACCTGGGCCACAGCTGTGGCACTTGCGTGGCTGGAGCACTGCTGCGCAGCTGCCTTCAGTGAATGGGAACTGACAGCAGCCAAGGCAGATTGCTGGCTGCGGGCCCAGCACCTGCCTGATGGTCTTGACCTGGCCGCCCTCAAGGCTGCAGCCAGGGGACTCTTCCTGCTGCTACGCCACTGGGACCAGAACCTGCAGCTGCACCTGCTGTGCTACAGCCCAGCAAATGTGTGAGGGCCGCCCTTCACTGGGACTGGTGTCCCCAACATACTCAATTCACTGCCGCCCAGGCCGGCTGCTCGGTGCTGGGAAGAGGTAGGCTGGTGTCAGCCTGTCCTCCACTGCGTCTCATTCCCTCCCTCCCTCCACTGCGTCTCATTCCTTCCCTAGAAATCCTCTTACCCTCACAAAAAGTGCCTGCCAGTGCTCTCTCCTCCTCCCACCCTGTGCCCCTTCCTCTGTGTAGCACAGGGGAAGGAGAGAGAGCCACAGTCCCCAAATCCTATGCAATAAAGTGCCTCTTAGGACTGCCTGAGTAAGCTCTTTATCTGCTGGGTACATACCCCTCACAGCCTGGTCCAGGAACCAGCTACTCCTATCTCCATGTAGGCTGCACAGAAGTCGACTTGGAAAGGTTTATTTGAAAGGGCACAGAGTCCATTCCACCCAGGGTCCTGAGAGTGGACTGGAAGGAAAGGGGTAGATTTCAGTGGGCTTTCTTGATGTGCTGGATGTTCTTGGGGAAAGGCTGTGGGCCCAGCCAGAGCTGCAGCAGGATGACAGCATGGCATATGTGCAGGGCAGCAGAGCTGCAGGATGTAGATGGGTATGTATTCCAGGAGAGCTCGATGAGCCCCAGCACCAGCAACCTAGAGATCAGAAACAGGCCCCAGGTTTGGTCCAGTTTCAAGACCAACAGTCCTTTGACTTCTCATGCCCTAGACACATCCCCTAGCCCTTCCCACTCCCCCAGGCTGTCCCAGCCAGTACCTGAGCAGGTGTGTGAGCCAGTGTGCAGGCATGGCCCACAGGAGGTAGGGCAGTGTGTGGAAATACCAGACATAGAATTGGTAGTGGAGAGAGCGGCTGAAGCAGATACCAATGAAGTTGGAGGTGAAGAGGGTAGAAACAATCTGTATGTGATGGTCAAGGCCAAGGGCAGGAATAGAAGGTATAGGAGTTGGGGGGGGGGGCGTGTCCCCAACAGGGCAAAAGTTTTGGGGTCAGAAAGCCCCCTGGTTCTGCCATTCCTAGATGCATACCCTGGGCAAATTTCTCAACTTCTCTGGACCTGTTCCTTAATCTAACAGGGAGATGGTAATACCTAGGACCATAAAGCCTAGTGAGTTTGAATCTCTCACTAGCTATGTGATGCTACTTAACCTTAACCTCTTAAAGCCTTTATTTTGCTTTTTAGAAAATGAAGATAATAAGAGTGTCTCCTTATCTCTTGTGAGCTTCAAATGTTTGAATGTATATACATCTTAGGATACCAGGCAGGGAGTGTGTACACTATCACAGAAGCTCAATATTTAGAATTAAGAATTAACTGTCAGGTGCAGTGGCACATGTTTGTAATCCCAGCTGATCAGGAGGCTGAGACAGGAGGATCATGAGTTCAAAGTCAATCTCGGCAACTTAGTTGAGGCTCTAGGTAACTCAATGAGACCCTGCATCTAAATAAAATATAAAAAAGGGCTGGAGATGTGGCTCAGTGGTAAAGTGGCCCTGGGTTCAATCCCTGGTACCCAGAAACAAAACAAAACAAAAGAATAAACTAAGCTTTGATACGTAAAGTGCTCAGCACAGTGTTTGGTACAGAAGAGGAGCTTTATGAATGGGTTCCCCTTCACTCCCCCAGGTTATCAGCCATCTGAGGTCAATAGACCTGAGACCCCACCTTGCACCTGAAGAGTACAAGACTTACCTTTCCATTATTTAAAGGATATGATTGGGTGTGAGGGGCTGGGGTGGAACCTTCCTTTTGCAGGGATCCTTCAGCAGAGACAGGATACTTTCCCCAGTCCTGGGGAGAAGTCATTCAGACATTTATCAAGCTTCCATCGTGGGCCAAACTCTAGACTCATCCCCATGAGTTTAACATCTCCCCAAGTAGCTCCTAAAGCTCAGGGCTTTCCCCCAACCCTGTCCATTGCACTGCCTATTTCTTACCTGTGCCATCTGCAGAGGGCAAATAGCAAGAGCAGGGTGAGGTGGGCAGCCAACAGGGCCAGGTGGAAAGCTCTATGCAGGAATAGGGCCTCAGGGAGGAAGCGCCAGTTTACTGTCCAGCGGAAGAGAAACTGGCGGCCAAGATCAAAGGAGCGGGATAGATAGCCAATAGGGTTCTCCAGCAGGAAAGGGAGCCCCAGCACCACCTGAGAATGAGTGTGATGTCAGAAGAGCTGCCAAGGCTTACCCCAGCCTCCATGATAATCAATGAGGGGTGTGGGAGTGGATGGAGGTCTCAGAGGTTCCCTAATTTCTATCAGGAATAGTAAAAAATCCATCCTCCACAACTACCTCAGATCAGAGCCTGGCACCAAAGAGGCTCTGATCTGAGCTTCTTTGCAGGTAATAACAGGAAATAATCCTAACCTGATGCTTTAAGACTCATCCCCCATGAGTTTAACATCTCCCCAAGTAGGTTAGGATTAACCAACTCACAAGTAGACAGAACTGGAAAGCCTCTCAGAGGCCAACTACTTCAACAGTCTTATTTTAGAGTTAAGGAAACTAAAGCTGCCCATCTCAGAATCAACTCCCAAACCCTGTCTCTCAGTTTGAGAAAGTCTCAAGTAACAGAAGAAGGTCAGATTAATGGTCTCCTCATCCATAAGGGGAAGAGTGAAGAAGGGATACCTGAAGGACAGCACAGATGCCCAGCTTGGGGAGGGCACCACGGAAACCAAACTGCATAAGGAGAAGGAACAGTAAACCAGGGGCGAAGAGTAGCACATTCATCTTCACAGAGACCGCCAGGCTGAAGTGGGCAGGGGAGAGGAAGGGTGAAGATCAGTTCCAAACTCTTTATCCTGTCTGAAGATGTACCACCATCATCACAGCAATTCCTGGCCTCCTACCAGCAAGCTTCAGGATGAGGTCCTCACTCAGAACTGCTGAGGGAGGGTTAGGTAGTTTGGGAGGAGGCTGGAGGAAGGGGACAGGTATGTAGTCCCTCTGCCCAAACTGAATGAGCACATACTGATGTATTTAGAAGTTCAAGGACCAACCCCAACACTGGATGAAGAGAAAGAGGGGAAGAGGGCTATACGTGGGAAGGGACATGAAGACAGAGGCTTTCTAGACTTGCTTGTGGAGCCCTGAGTGACCTACATTATCTGTTCACTCCCTTATTCCCTCTGCTACAGAAAATTGGAGAGAAAGAGTTGGAAATGCAGAAAGTGAGAGAAGAGGCATGAGTGGAGGGGCGTCAACCTGAAACAGCAGCAGCCCCAGCCCCAGCGCTGGGCCAGGAAGAGGTTGATACTGAGGAAAAGCAGCGCCATGGCCACGGGGTCATTGAAGAGCCGCAGCACGAAGATGGAGTGGACCCGGTAAGAAGCGCAGCACATGAAGAAAAAGACGAAGGGAGGTACCTGAGGGATGGGCACGGTGGGGAATAAGGTCAATTCCCCCAATCTGAGCCATCCCCATAACCCACCATCCCAGGTTGGGGCCCTCTGATTCTAGCATGGACTCACCTTACAAGTCTGGTGGTAGATTAAGAAAACGAGTAGCAAAGTCACCAGGTAAAGCACAGCAAAGATATTCTGTGCCATGTGGATGTCAGTGCCCTGGCCAGTGGCATAGTATAGTCCCATAAAGATGTACACGAAGCCAGCTGGGTAGCTGGAAGATGAAGGGGAATGTGAGACTAGGTCAGGCTAATCAGCCTGATACCCAGCTAGCCCTTCACATTCTCCCTCAACCTCCTATAATAACTCACACAAGAGGTCCAGTGTCACCCTGCAGTTGTGTATAGTCATATGTGCCATTGATGACGCCTTCCACCTGGGCCATGTAGGCCTTCCAGTCAATCTCTGTGTCTGGAAGAGGATAAGATGGTTTGGTTAATTTTGAATCCAGAATTTGCCTGCCCCATACCACCAGGCCTCCAGAACATCAAAGCAGAGTTCCAGCTCATTCCCAGGACTTCCATCTCCACTCCTTATCTAACTGCCTACTCGCTGGGTGAACTCAAGCATCTCAAACTATGTGTCTATAATTGAACTCATGATCTTTCCTCCCACTCCAAATCTGCTCTCTTTCTTGGGTTTCATTAATAGAACAACCAACCTCCTACCTGCCCAGGTCATGAAGCTGGAATACATCTTTGATACATTTTCCTCCTTCATTCTAACCCTTGGTCAACAAATTCTGTTTTTTCATCCTAAAGATCTCTAGTAGTTCATCTTTCTCTGATACTACATAGTCAATTTTGGGTCTAACATAACCTGTAGCCTCAACAACACAATAGTATCCTAATTAGGCTCCTGGTTTCTACTTTCACTCCACTACAATGCATATTCTACCCTGCACAAAACAGTTTTCTTGAAATAAAAATCATTATGAGGTCTCTCTACTTAAAAACCCTTCAGTGATTTCCCAAGGCTCTAAAGATAAAGATCGATCTCTATTATTCCCATTTTTTAGAAAAGGAATCTAAAAGTTAATTAGATTAAACAACTAACTTTTTTTTTTATTTTTTTATTTTTTAATTTTCGGCAGACACAACATCTTTATTTGTATGTGGTGCTGAGGATCGAACCCAGGCCGCACGCATGGCAGGCGAGCGCGCTACCGCTTGAGCCACATCCCCAGCCCTAAACAACTAACTTAAGAATTAGAAAGGATAGAGTTGGGGGCCCCAAGTTTTTAACCACCATGCTGTCTCCTTACAACACTGTTAAATTTCTTTATGATCTGATCTCGACTTGTACAATCTGCTCTCTCATTACCATTCAAATCAGTTTCGACACTGCAGCTCTAAAAAAATAAATTCTTCAAAGGAATCATTCTCTGTTTTGACTGGAGGTTTTTGGTACAAGATCCTCTCTGCCATCCCCTTCCTTCCTTATTCTTTCCTTATCTGGCTAGTTCTTACATACCTTTCAAGAGGGGCTCTATGAAACTTTCCCTTACTCCTGGTGTCTGGCCCTCCTAAGTCACTGCAGCCCTTCCCCACCCACCATCAGAGATTGAACCCAGAGGTGCTTAACCACTGAGCCACATTCCCAGCCCTTTAAAAAAAATTATTTTATTTTGATACAGGGTCTCCCTAAGTTGCTGAGGCTGGCTTTGAACTTGCAATCCTCCTGCCTCAGCTGCTGAGCCACTGGGATTACAGGCAAGTGCCCCCCGGCTTGAACCCTCCTAAATTCTTATAACACTCTGTATTACTCCTATCAAGATGAATATGATACATTATAATTGCCTACTAACATCTTAGTTCAAACCATATGCCCAAGTCATAAATACATCTCTCTTATTCACCACTGTACTTGTGGCACATAACATAATGTTAGGTAATTAAAAAAAAGAGAAGAAAACATAATGTTAGACATAGGACAAGCACTCAATATGTTCTCAATGAAAAAGTCCTTAACAAGAAACAGAGGTGCCTCAAGCCCAGAGTCTAGATTCAGCCTGGAAAGAACAACTAATAATGCCTAACAGATTCAAGTGGTCACAAAATGCCATCGTAGAGAAGGGACTTCGAAGACCTCAGAATTTAAATGGTTGATAACGTCAAGATCCGGGAAGGGAAGTGACGTGTCCAAGTCACAAGACAAGCAGCAGTAGCATCATACTAACTCTGACCCAGAACTGACTTCCAGGCTGCTGTTTTTTCTTAGCCTGGCAGGCTGTATGATCAGGGTAGAAGGCCAACCTTTAGGGTTGCCCCTAGTCACGGGAGCAGAATTAAGGTCACCCTGCCTGTGGAGCAGATTTGGGGCTCCGATAAAGGATATGACTCTACAGATGATGAATGAGTGGCTCTAGAGGTTACTTTTGAGTCCAGGTCTAGGACCCACTTTAGGGTAGGGGTTCGGGTCTCCCTCCCTCCCCCCCTCCATTTCGGCGCACTCACATGCTACCCTGTGAATGACCCAGAAGGTGATGCCCACCTCTGCCAGGCAGAGGCAGGAGGCCACCCGCAGCGTGTAGCGCGGCTCCCAAAGCAATAAGCGCCGCTCTTGCCAGGCGCGTTGTAGCCATTGTCCGCAGACTCCCGCCGGCTGGGCCGCGGAACCCGCCCGGCTGCGTTTCCGCAGCCCAGCCGCCATGTTGACGGTGCGCCGCTCTAATTGGTCCACCACCCCGGAAATCCAACCCTTCGACACTTCAGTTCCGTTCCTCTTCTCCGGAACACCAAACTTAGCGCTGATCCAAGTAGCCAGAATACTTTACTACACTAAAATTTATTTCTTTCGTATCTGTCTCCTCCGGCGGAATACACACCTCGAAATAGCAGGAACAAAGTTTTACTCCTCAGTATATACCCAGTTCTGGGCACACATGGCGCTAATACAGAACGAATGTCTGCTCCGGAAAACAACAGTTCTGTTCCTCGCAAGCCAAGCATTCCACTTCCCCTATGCTGGGAATACTTGTGTTCATGCTGGAGGCCAAAGTCGGTCTGCACTCCTCCCGCTTCCCTTCTGAGCCTTCTAGGTGCTCAAAAACTGCTTGGGAAGAAGTGAATTTTCAGTTTGTTTTCAGTTACTAATGGAAGGAGCCGTTCAAACTGAAACATAAGAGGGCAGTGGTGAGCCTGAGAAGTCTGGCGCTATAAGTGTGGCCCGCGAAGGCGACTAAGCAGTACAGCCGGAGGACTGCAAAAGTAGACGATGATTCAGTGTTCCCAGCCGGAGGATTCTTCAAAGAGCGCTTAGCAGAAGACGGAAGTTCCACGTGTTTGTGTTGAGCAACTGCAGGTGGTGGGCGGAGACACAAGGGCCCCGCCCACCACATCCCACCCTCAGGATTGGCTGCGTAGGTCGGGTCCTGGAGAGTGCCTAGAGCATGACCTCTCCCGGGTCCCCGGCGCCCGGGCCGGAGTTACCCGAGCAGAACTTCGAGTACTGCGAGGTCCAGTACTGGGACCAGCGCTACCAAGGCGCGGCGGACTCTGCGCCCTACGAGTGGTTCGGGGACTTCTCCTCCTTCCGTTCCCTCCTAGAGCCTGAGCTGCGGCCGGAGGACCGTATCCTCGTGCTAGGTGGGTATCCCCAGAGCTGTCCCGGCCAGGAGATCAGGCTGCGTCAGGCCTGATCTGACCTCATCCACTTTCTCCTTGTCTCTTTGCCCCTCTCAGTGGACCCCAGTGGGAAGCTAAGATCCAGTACCTCCGAATCCAGCTGTAGTTAGCCAGGGCAAACAGGAGTGATCCTGGACCCTGTTCCGGACTCTTGGGAAGTAACCTCTGGCCCAGGAGAAGGCAGAGGACCTAGTTCAAGTCCCAATACAAATTGGCAGTATAACTTAGGACAAGTGATGAATCCGTTGTGAGCGTCAGTTTCAATTTTAGAAATGGGACTAGGATTTCATACGAGATAATACAAATGCAGGCATCTCGAGCACTTTGCTTAGCGCTTTTCTTTTTGCGCCAGTTGGCACCAGGAGCCATTGATACCTAGAGGGAGTTAGCACTCTCCAAACCCTGACTGAAACTTTGTCCTATGGTCAGTGTGAAGTGAAGGTAAAAACAGCGCCCTCTGAGATCGAAGTGGAGATTGCGGCCGAGATTGGTGTGATTTCCTGTGGAAAAGAGGTGCTGGGATGCAAAGTAGGGAGGGCTCTGAGAGGTCCAGTTGCCCCACTAGGAGTTCTCTTCCTCTGTCAGCCTTGGAGGCACATAGTGAAGCTTGAATGAGCAAAGGTTTTCCTACCAATTATAGTTTTTATTTTTCAGCGTCAAAGTCTTTGTCTGTAAGTGAAATATTTGATACCTGTAATACCATATATATGTAAGATATGAATAATAAATCTGATGCGTGTGTGTGCACTTAGGACTAGAAAGAAGTATAACCTAGTGGTGAGGAATTTGGGTTCTGGTCAGGTGTAGTGTGATCCCAGTGAATCCGGAGGCTGAGGCAGAAGGATTGCAAGTTTGGTGCCAGCCTCTGCAATTTAGTGAGAATCTCAGCAATTTAGCAAGTTCCTGTCTCAAAATAAAAATAAAAAGGGTTAGGGATGTACTCCATAGTAAAGTGCCTCTGAGTTCCCTCCCACTACAAAAAAAGAACTTGGACTGTGGAAGTTGCTAATCATGTTTGGAATTTTGGCTCATCTAATTCTGGCTGTGTGTTATCATCAAAGTACTTAAATTTCTGTACCTACATTTTCCCAGCCTCTAAAAAATGAGTACTTAAATATTGATTTTCTAAGGTGATTGAATGAATGTGAAAGAGCAAGGCCTGGCAATAAGCCTCATGTATATTTAAGGTTTTCTGTGTAATTCCTCCCAAAACCCCTTCCCCCAGAGGTAAATGTTCATGAATTTTGTGATTGTAAACTAAATGATTTATGTATAGATTTACCATAGAGCTATTTTTTAAAGATGTAGTGTGCATCAAAATAATCTGGAAAGCTGGACCCCCACGGTGAGATTCTAATTCCAGGGATGGGTTCTAGGAATCTATTTATTTTCCCCTCCCCTCCCCTCCCCTCCCCTCCCCTTCCCTTTTCTTTTCTTTTCTTACCAGGGATTGAACCCAGGGATGCTTAACCACTGAGCCACATCCCCAGCCTTTTTCATATTTATTTAGAGACAGGGTCTCACTGAGTTGCTTAGTGCCTCACTATGTTGCTGATGCAGGCTTTGAACTCATGATTCTCTTGCCTCTGCCTCCCAAGCTGAGGAATCTATTTTCAAGAAGCCCCACAGCTGATTCTTATGCTGGCGGTTGGCAGAGTAACTCTGCCTTAAAATCTGCTTGACTGAGAGGTAGCCTTTTCTGGATAAGAGAGGTGAAAAGTCTAAAAATCAAAAGCGAAGAGTTTTCAGAAAGGATGTCCAAAGATTTAACAATAGGACCCTCGACATGGGGTGTACCATATGTTACATGCCACCTTAACAAACATAAGGTATCTGGTAGATGCCATGGAACATGCTGGGTCCTTTCTGACTTATTTAATCGTTCCCTAAAGGTAAGTTAAAGTATTAAGAGTCTTATTCAGAACATGGCTGGATGGTAAATATTTTAAACTTTGCAGTCTCTGTTACAGCTACTCAGTTTTGCTATTGTACTGTACAAACACATACATAGGAATAGCCATGCTCTAATAAAACTTTATTTACAAAAGGAGGTGGTGAGCTGGATTTGGCAACCACTGCTATGGGTCATTGCTATGGGTTTCTCAGGAGCAATTTCTCATCCTGAGATGAGAATCATGTCCAAGTCATTTGTTAGATAAGAGCTCCCAGAAGATATTGGTGAGAAATTGGGGTAACAAAAGGGAAGAAGCCAAGCAAAATTGTGATGTCAGACAAAGTTTCCCTAAGTGTAATTTCAGCCTGAAGAATCACAGATGCAAACTTCAATGCAAACATATACCACAACCTAGGGACATAGAAAAATTGCTTAAAGGACTTCGAGGAGATCTGGTCAGAGTATTGACAGTGTCTACCACTATCATGCAGCAAGGTGAAGTAGGGTACACTCTGACTCCAGAGCTTCTAGTTCTGCTGCTGCACCACACAGATGGGTGAGAGACATCTAGCATTCTGTTGAAACTGGTCCAGTGACTACATTGTAAATTATAGCTTAATGGTCTTATTGATAAAGTTGAAATGTCACTACTGAAGGTGAGTGGGCCTCTCAGAACTTGGAAGGTAGTTGAGCATTGTGATTTAAGAGCTCTGGCTCTGGAGTGAGGCAGGTCTGGGTCCAAATTAGGACTCTACATCTGACTGTAGTCTTGGGGTATGTTTCTTATCCACGTTTCTCAATTTCCCCATCTAGAAAATGGGAATGTTAATATAATAGTGTCTTCTATATGGATCTATTGTGAAAATAAACAGATAATTCTTATGAAATGGTTAGCACAGTACCTGGTTTTCAATTTCAGTTACTGGCTAATGATCATTGTTATTATTGAACCATGTTTGTGTGTGTGCATATGTGTTTGTGCGTGTGTACATATGCACACATACCCACACATGTTGAGGACCAAACTCAGGGCCTCGTGCATGCTAGGAAAGCACTCTACCACTGAGCTATACCCCTAGCCCTCATTATTATTGAAAATGAAAGTCAGAGACAGTTTATCCATGAATGTTCAGAGATCCCGACTGAAGTCTTGTGTGTCTGATCCCTATAAGTAGACTGTTCTCATGGCAGGTGAATGCATATGGATGGCTGTCTCTGCTTTACTGTCAGTATACTTCTCAGATTTTCCATCTTTGCTTGGTTCCATATCCTTTAGGAATCTTCTGATCATAATTTGGCTTCTAGTTTCCTATAGAGAGAAGGGACTGACCAAAGAATTCAACTGTCCAGTTCCAACGATGGCTATTTTTTATTAATGAATTGGCATTCAGGATTACATCTCAGACTCTTAGTGTTGGGTTAGCATCCTCATAGCTTTGGATCCACATATGATGTGTTCTTGGATTTGGGTCAGTTCTCCAGGGCTTTGCTTCCCTAAGGCACCATTTAGGAGGCAGTGTTCTTTCCAATCCCTTTCTTAGTTGTGGACCCAAATCACTGAGGCAGAAATCACTGCTTTGTAAGTGTGAAAGTTTTCTTAAAAGATGCCATCCAGTGCTTGCAGGTCCAACATGGGGAAGCATGCGTTAGGCTTTACCAGGCAAGATAGTACTCTCCTTGAGCCCCAGGGCCTGAGGAGGAGCATGGGAAGGGACTGCTGAGGACTGGTGAGCTGCTTCTGGATGCTCTGTCTAGGTGCCAAGCTCTGCTAGATTAGGGATATCTCAACAATTGATCCTGTGATCCTCTTAGGGAACCAAATGAGGGTTAAAATGAGACTAATTCTAAGATCTAACATCCCCTACATGGGACTGCCAAGAGCTGTCATCCTGTCCCATTCTCAGCCTGAGACTGGCCACAGGATGGCCTGGCAGAGACCACTGGATATTTTAAAGTAGTCATGTCCACTGTGATATAGATCCACATCTACTCTAAGCTCTACCCTTCTCTAACCGTTCCTCTTTGAGATTGCATTCTAAGCATTTCCCATCAGTGTTGTGATTCTTCCCCCCCCCCCAAGATACTGCTTGTTAGCTGCCCTGAAATTGTTGGCTAATCCACCTGGGGTGAGATCAGGGTTTCTTTGTGCTCCCACAGCCTGTCCCTATTGAAATACTTATTGTATTATGTGACAGTTGCCTGCTTCCATGTTTTTCCTTTCCACCAGAGCATGAGTTTCTTGAAGGAAGGCACTCTTATTCATCAACAGAGACCAATATGTAGTATTCAATATGTACATGAGGGGCTGGGGTTGTGGCTCAGTGGTAGAGTGCTTGCCTGGCATGTGTGAGGCACTGGGTTTGATTCTCAGCACCACATTAAAAAAATAAATAAATAAAATAAAGCTATTGTGTCCATCTACAGCTAAATTTTTTTAAAAAAATATGTACATTAAAAATTATATTGGGGCTGGGGATGTGGCTCAAGCGGTAGCGCGCTCGCCTGGCATGCGTGCGGCCCGGGTTCGATCCTCAGCACCACATACAAACAAAGATGTTGTGCCCGCCGATAACTAAAAAAAAATAAATAAATAAATATAAAAAAAAAATTATAAGAGATCAACCCTGCTGTGTGTCCCCACCTAGTTTACCCTTCACTTACCAATTCTGCCATGGAAATCAAAGTAAGATAATAACTCCTATCACGAAACCTTCCCAGGGTAGATATCTTCCAAGATCCTCTAAAAGGTTAGGGATTAGAATAATACTGAGATTACAGTCCTAATAATGCCAGTATTATTACCATCCTGAGTTTGAGGAAACTGAAATTCAACAAGTCAAATGATTTTTTCCATGGCTGTTTGGTTAGGGATATCAGAATCCAGACCCTTGAATTCCTAAGCATGGACCTCCTTCAGCTATTCAACAGATGTTTTAGTTCTTAAATTAGTGTGTTGCATCCTTTCTGTAGCCTATTGACTGTTATCGTCATTTTTCTGAATAAGAAATCCAAGTTATTGGTATTAAAACAACTTGCCCTAGTTCACACAGCCAGGAATGATAGAGCCAGGGTTTATGCTGAGGTCTGCGTGATTCCAAAGCTTATGTGTTTTCTGAACACTTCTGCCTTTCCTTTAGTACTAGAAGATTTGGACTGAGAGAAAATGTGGGGCCACGATGAATAACAGGGAAGGTGAGAACCAAAACTAACCTAGCTCTTTTGCCACCCACTCCATCCCACACCAGGTTGCGGGAATAGTGCTCTGAGCTACGAGCTGTTCCTTGGAGGCTTTCCCGATGTGACCAGTGTGGATTACTCATCAGTAGTGGTGGCTGCCATGCAGGCTCGCTATGCCCATATACCCAGGCTGCGTTGGGAGACCATGGATGTGCGGATGCTTGCCTTCCCTAGTGGCTCCTTTGATGTGGTGCTTGAGAAGGGCACACTGGATGCCCTGCTGGCTGGGGAACAGGATCCCTGGACCATATCATCTGAAGGTATCCACATTGTGGACCAGGTGCTCAGTGAGGTGAGGAATCAGCAAGCGAGAAGGGCAGATTAAGGGGTGGGGATGAGGGGATGGAAAGAACTCAAAAGCTAGAGGTCTGGTTTGGAGCAGATGGTGGATCACCCTCAGAAGTATAGTTCTCTAAAGAATGGGAGTGTTAAGCTGGATCAAGATTAGAAGGGGCTGGAGTGATTAAGCTTACAAAGGCCAATGTTTGGCTACTAGGTTGCATCAGGGGTAAGGTAACAGGCAAATTCCAGACAGGTGATACAGACTGAGAAGGAGAACAGCTGATAGGAAAGCCATGCCTTCTGAACTCGCATGCGCCTATTTAGATCGCAGCCCTGCTTTCATGAAATGGCGAGGAGCAGAGAATGTGGCTTACTCTTTGCCATGGAAAGTTTGAGCTACTGGATGGAGGGTAATACCTGAGGTTTGACTGGGGCAGTACTGACCTTTGAGAACCTGGAGATGACTCATCACCGATGGCTTCTCTGTCTGCCTTGCAGGTGAGCCGGGTGCTGGTCCCTGGGGGCCGGTTCATCTCAATGACCTCTGCAGCCCCCCACTTTCGTACCAGACACTATGCCCAAGCCCGATATGGCTGGTCCTTGAGGCATGCAACCTACGGCAGCGGTTTCCACTACCACTTCTACCTCATGCACAAGGGTGGGGAGCTCAGTGTGGCCCAGCTGGCCCTAGGAGCCCAGATCCTGTCACCTCCCAGCCCTCCCACCTTACCCTGCTTCTTCCAAGACTCAGATCATGAAGACTTTCTCAATGCCATTCAGCTGTGAGGCCAGAGGCATTGTCCTCCAGCTCTCCCTGGGCTTCTCAGGAATTCCTCACTCAGGATTGGGGTTGTTTCAAAGGTGCTCACATTCCAGAGGTCTCATGTGCAAGAGAGAGGTTGTGAGAACAAGCCCATGTGAGCCAATTCAGCCCTGCTCCAACTAGGTCCCCAGATCCTAGATTTCTGGCTTCTTTCTTATGTTCCTTTGAACTCTACTTCGTTCCCCATAAACTTCTCCACCATACGGGACCACCAGTAATTCATCCCCTGGGGTAAATTTTAACAGCCCTTCTGTACAACAGCTGGCCTAAGGGGCCCCCTTCCAACTTGCATTTGTGTACAGGAGATAGCAGACTTTGAATATAGATTGCCTTATGCTTCCGACCCCAGCTCCAGCCCCAACACTGCTTACCTGTCCTGCTTAGACTGTTCATGTACCTAAGGAGACCACATGGTAACCATGTTCCCAACTCAGGCTGGCCTGCCTGTATTCCCTTGGCAACCCTCCCCTACCAGCAACTTTGCACTTGAGATTACCAAGTATTTGCCTCCCTCCCATTTTGGCCCCGCTCCTGAGCAGACTGAAGCAGTGGCCACACACGCACACAGGGAGGTCTGTGTTTATTCACACACTCCTGATACAGTGAGGATGGAGGAACATTTTACAAAGGACACCCCTGGGTTGAGGACATCTCCAGGTCCACAGGTGTCATCCAGAGGTGCAGAGCAGTCCCATTTGGGTTCCCAGGGGTAGAACGAAAGGATCCAAGGTAAAATCAGATCTGGGCCCTTACAAGGTGATACCTTGGGGGAAAGGGGTCTGCCTGAGAACCTCCTGGAGTGAGGCTTTGGCAGACTGACCATATGATTGGTTACCATGTTGGGGGCTTGTCCCAACCCAGCCTCAACACCCGTCCTATCTGCCAGGCGCAGAAGAGCATGGCGGAGGCTTTGGGGGGAGGGCACGAACCATGAGCGGAGCCAGTAAACAAAGAATCGGATATAAAAATACAAATGTGCTGAGGAAGTTCCTTAGAAAGAGGCTGGGGTCACGCCAGACTGGGGTGAGGATTAGGAACTGCCCGGAGGGCTGGGCTCAGGTGGGTGGGAAGCTCATGCAAATACGCAGCCAAACATCCCTGGCCACGCGCGGTCCGACACCGGCAGCCACCCGGTCTGCAGACCAAACTGGCCGGAGGGGGGCGGGGCAGGGGAGCCGTGCGGGAG
>NW_025999969.1:762568-763330 GCF_001458135.2 Marmota marmota marmota
CCCCGCGTAGCTACTGCCCCCCGGCCCAGCGACGCCCCCTCGGAACCCGGTGCCACCGAGCCTTCCCCATCCAAACATTCCTGCCTCCCTCCAGGCTACCAAGCCTCGCTCCCACAGATCCCCTTCCCTCCCTATGTTGGAACGCCCCTCTTCCAAAAGCTCTGGCAATTGTGCCTCCCAGTGCGAACCCTCCCGCCACCTGAGCCTTCCTTAATCTGAGCTGACCAGAGATATCTCTAGCTCATAGAACCTCCCTCTTCAACCCTCAGTTCAACAGAACCCCTTCCTCAAATGGGGCTCAAACGGAACATGCAGCTAATCCGACCCTCTCCCTCACCTAAACCTCTTGCTACTTGAACCCCTCTTCCGATCCTGGGACCAACAAAGTCCCCCTCCCCATGCAAACAACCAGGACAACAGAACCCCTGGCCTTTCTGCCCTCCAGTCGGACGACCCTCTGGACCTGAAGGTTCTTCGTAGCATCCACCGACTGAGCATTTGATCCCAAAGAATTTGCCCACCATTCTGTTCCCACTTCCAAGCAGCCCCAAATGCCCGGACCGGCCCCTCCCCCTCGCCCAGGTGCCAGGGCTCTGCTTCCAGAGGTGGCGAGCACCGATCGAATCCGGGGCACTGTGTTCCCGGGAGAGAAGAGGGGGACAACACTGCAGCAGGGACCCTCCCCCCACAACCCGGGCCGAAGAGCGGCTGGCTGCGCTGGTCTGCGGCAGGAGCTGCGGCTACTCGGCGGGGAACGGCAGC
>NW_025999969.1:763979-803443 GCF_001458135.2 Marmota marmota marmota
TATCCCCCGAAAGGAAGGAGCAGCAGTGGGAGGTTCCCGCACAGTGGCGGGGAATGGCCCGCAGTGGGTCTGGAAGAACTGTACAGACCAACGCTGGGAAGAGCTGGCGGGGAGGGGCGGGACCAGAGAGAAATTGGGAGCGAGCCTGGTACTTAGAGAGAAAGGGGAGGGTCCGACACCAAAGCTCAGAAGGCGGTGCAAAGGAGACTGAGCAGGGGTGCAAAAGCTGGCGCGGCCCTTTGGGGCCTGAAAACAGCAGCAAGGCAATCAACCCAAAGAGCGGACATCAGAACCGCGGCGGCAGGAAGCTCTGGGTACGGGTGGAGAGTGGAAAAGACACAAATCCACAGGAGCGCGGGAAGAGCTCAGGCCTGTGGGTGGTGCCCTCGTGGTTGGCGCGCTCTCTTATCCTAGTTGCTCTGCGGGTCTCTAGCGGTTCTTCAGGGTCTGTTCATCTCCGATTGCCTTTCTATGTCTGTCTCTGTATGTCAGTGTATCTCTACGTGTCTCCCTGTATATCTCTGTGTTAGGATCTTTGCCTTTCTGAATCTATTTCCATGTTTGGCCTCTGTAACCTTTGCTGTACGGTGTCTCTGTCTCCTTAGTCTATTTCAGTCTCTGCTAGGGGGAGTCTAAGTAAATCCAAGGTCATATCGCGCACCAAAGCGGACTCCCGGCCGAAATCGGGACTCGTAGAGCCCGCTGCGCCTTTTGGTTCTTCCAGCCCAGGAGGCTCCCGCGCGTTTGCAGTGTAGGAGGAATGAATGGCAGCTTCGTGGGGGGTGCCTGGGCTGCGGGTGACGCGGGGAAGCACGGAGCGCCTGAGGACTTGGCGCTTGCTAGTATGGGTCGCGAGGGAGGGAGGGAGGGACTGAGGGCGCCCCTAGCCCTGGTTGCCGGGACCACGGGAGAGTTCTAGCGGTTTGGACCGGAACAAGCTCTTTCCCACTTACCTCTGGCAACCCCCACCCCCGCCCTAGCTGGCCGTCAGCGGCAACGTCACCTGCTTGCTAGAGCGCAAAGGCTCTGGCGCAATCACAGGCCTTGGAGCGGAGGGGGTGTCTCACATTCGGCGAAAGTGACGACAGCGCTGATGAAGGTAATAATCACTTTGTACGTTCACTCCACACCCCAGGCGGAGGCCCTTTCTACTCATTCCAGTCAAATTACAAAGATAGTGAGACTGTATGTTGTCTCAGTAGGTAATGAGTAACCCCTCACCTAAGGTGCTAAAGAAGGGGCCATGAGGGTTCTTGTTCAGGCAAAGATAACAGCTTTGTGTGGGGAATTTAAACAATTCGTTTCTCCCTACAGAATGAGGGAAAGCGGGGATTAACAATGTAAGCCCGAATTCATTTGTTTAAATTATATTCTTGTCCTTCCTATGTATGCTGGATCATGCTTAAAGCAAAAGCCCTAAGGGAAAATTGTAAAGATATTGCAATACTGTGTATAAATAAGATTCAGCTATATTATAAAAATGTGGAGGAGTTCTTTAAACTTTGATCCTATACTTAAAATTCTGATGTTTGCATCCTTGCTCATGAGAAGAAAATATATTTTCAGTTAAAATGAAATAAAATTTGGAGATGTGTAATGGCACATTGTTTCTCACTTGAATGTCCCCCAAAACCTAGTGTACTTACTCCATAGGTTCCAAACAAAATAATATGTGTTTTGGCAATTATCAACATTTTTATTCAAGTGGAAGCTGTACAGACATATAGTGAGTTGAATAGAACCCTTTTCACATACACCTCAATTCATGTCCACCCAATACCTAGATTGTGACCTTATTTGGAAATAAAATACTTACAAATACAAGTAACAAAATTAAAATGAGGCCAAATTGAATTAGTGTGGGCCCAAAACCCAATCATTGATGTCTTTGTAAGAAGAGGACAGGCACACAGAAACACACAGGAGAAAAAGACCAAATGAAGGAGGCAGAGAAATAGGAGTGGAAGCTACCAGGAACTGAAGGAGCCACAAAAGTTTCTTCCCTAGATCTTTCTGAGGGAGGATGGCCCTCCCAAAACCTTAATTTTGAACTTCTAGCCTCCAAAACTATGAAAGAATATTTCTGTTGTTTTGAGCCAACCAGTTTGTGGTACTTTGTTACACCAGACTTTGGAAATAAATACAAGCTGTTACAAATATTTTGGGGTAATCTTTTTTTTTTTTTTTAAGAAGATTTCTCCTTCTTAAATGCTCTGATAAGGCCCTTTGCCCCTACCCTATCCACTCAAAGGAAGCCTTTACCATCAGGGTATTTCCAGGACTTATTCTATTTAAAAGATGCTGATAAATTACACACACAAAAAAAGAATGAGGCAGATCTGTGTAAACAGACATGTAAGATCTCCAAGGCTTATCAAAATGTCACCGAATAACACATGAAAAATATAATTTCATATGTGAGGGGAAAGTGTACACACACACACACACACACACACGATGTTTAAGTATGTAAATGCGTAAAAGAAAGATCTGAAGCTGGGGTTGTAGCTCAGCAGTGGAAGGCTTGCCTAATATGTGAGGCACTGGGTTGGATTCTCAACACCACATAAAAATAAACAAATAAAATAAAGGTATTTTGTCCATCTACAAGAGAAAATATTATTTTTAAAAAAAGAGAAAGAGGGGCTGGGGATGTGGCTCAAGTGGTAGCGCCCTCGCCCAGCATGCGTGCGGCCCGGGTTCGATCCTCAGCACCACATACAAACAAAGATGTTATGTCTGCCGATAACTAAAAATAAATAAATATTAAAAATTATTAAAAAAAAAAGAGAAAGATATGATAGGATACCAAACTGCTAATGATAATGATTACCTTTAAGAATGACACTGGAGCAGGTGCAGTGGCAAACACCTGTAATTAATGTGTATGTGTGTGTGTGTAGCTTCACAAAATTGAGATTTTGTAACCCTTTTCTCTCCCACCTAAACCTATATGTAGAATATATTTCCCCATAGCATTAACTCCTTTTCTATCATTTGCAAATGTCCCATTGTGTGGGTGTTTGATTTATTCAAGAAGCCCTCTTCTCTTGGACATTGACACCCCCCTTTTTTCTTTTATATTATAAATAGTGCTACGATGAACCAATGTTTTAAAAGCATGACCATGATATTTTGTTGCTCATCCAATCAAGAAGTGAGTCTATTTCTGAATCTGGGCTAGACCATTTGATTTGCTTTGCCCAGTGGGGATGTTAGCAAGTATGATGGAGCAGAGGCCTGAAAGATGCCTATATATCAAGGCATGCCTCCTTTTTTGATGCTGAGAATCCTGAGACCACTCTCTGAAGAAGTTATAGTTAGCTTATTAGAAGAGGAAAAACTATAGAGAGATGGGATTTAGTCATCCCAGCTAAAGCCCAAACATGTTAATGAGACCATTTTAAGTCATCCCAGACCATCAGCTCCTACTGAGCTGGTCCAGCCCTGAAAATCAGCCAATCATAGCAATCACTCCACAGAATAAAAGGTAATAAATGTTTGTTATTTCAATCTGCTACATTTGGGATCCTTTGTTACACAGCAAAAGCTAATTAATGCAAATATGTTTTTTCTCCCCCAGTACTGGACACTGCTACTGAGATACACTGGCAATGTATTTTTTGTTGTTTGGTTTTTGGTAGGAGGGATTGAACCCAGGGGTGCTTAACCACTGAGCCACATCCCAACCCTGTTATTTTTTATTTGGACACAGGGTCTTGCTAAGTTGCTTAGGGCCTTGCTAAATTGCTGAGATGGCCTCAAACCTGCAATCCTCCTGCTTCAGTCTCCCACTTTGCTGGGATTATAGGCATGTGCCATTGCACTTTTATTTTATTTTGAAATGGGTTGCCCAGGCTAGTCTTGAACCTAGATCCTCCTGTCTCAGCCTCCTGAGTAGCTGGGATACTAGGTGTGTGCTATTATACCCAGTGATACAAACATTCTTTAGATAACAGTTCCCTAGAAGCATCACTTTCTGGGTCAGTGTGAACACTTTTATATCTTTTGATTCAAAGTGCCAAAAATGTTGTATCAATTTATAAACTACTAGCAATAAATGAGAATACCCATATTTCCCATCTTTGTCAATACTAAACACTAATGTTTCTTGTTATCATTGTGACTGCATTGTGCTTGTAAAGTTAAGAGTGAATTGTCCATTCTCTCTCAGTTCATAGTCAGTTTAGGGAAAGAAAGGGGAAAAATATGTCGGAGGAAAAAGAGCAGAAGGGCTGGGGATGTGGCTCAGTGACAGAGTGCTTGCCTGAAAAGCATGAGGCCCTGGGTTCAATCCCAAGCACCAAAAAAAAAAAAAAGAAAAAGAAAAAGAAAAGAAAAAGAGCAGAAAAGAGAAAAAATGGAAGACTATAAGAAAAAAGTCAAAAGTTATAAACACAGAGGAAAGGGCTGGGGATGTGGCTCAAGCGGTAGCACGCTCGCCTGGCATGTGTGCGGCCTGGGTTCGATCCTCAGCATCACATACAAAGATGTTGTGTCCGCCAAAAACTAAAAAATAAATATTAAAATTCTCTCTCTCTCTCTCTCTCTCTCTAAAAATAAATAAATACATACAGAAGAAATAACAGACTTATAGAATAAAACCACCTTCAAACCTTTTATAATAGGTTATTTAATATGTAATCAGGAATAGTTATGGGCCTTATAAATGATTATGGTTACAAGATGTATGAAAAGAAATGCTATTAAGGAAAGCCTTGTGAATCTGAGAACACTGTAAACATAGGTATCAGACTCTTTCATATGTGCTTGCATTTAATTGTTCTCATGATACAGATAAGAAAAACTAAACGTCAGAACTTGATAAAGATATTCCAGATTTGAGTCCAAATCTGCTTGGCTTGAAAACTGATGTTTCCACTTACTCTTTCTAGAGGAGATGTAGAAAAGACTAGCAACTAATGGTAGGAGGATACATAGCCTCCTTTGGATTCCTATTGCCAAATTATTTTCCAGAAAGGAGTCAGAACCCCTGGGTTTGAATCCAAGCTCTGCCACCTACTAGCTGTGGCTCTCAGCATCTCTATGCCTCAGTTTCCTCATCTGTAGAATGGCTTCATAAATATAATTGGGGTAAATGAACACATAGATATAAAGCACCTAGAATAGTGGTTGCCAGATAGCAAAGTATTGCATAAACTTGGTCAATTACAATATGGTGTTGCAGTGGTCATAAGACTAATTCTGATCATCCTGTTGACAGGTGATTCTTCTGCAGTAGCTTTGATTGTACTCACATGACCACACACCATGGTGGAATTCCCCGGGAGAAGGAATGACCTTGATGCCCTGTTTTTCTCCATGTAACTTTGGGGAGGGGAGGAGGAAGAGGAAAGTGGTGTGTCATTTTTTAAAGATCTGCTGCTTCAGTCTCCAGTTTTGCAAAGAAGTGAAAGGGAACCCTGACTAACCTAGTAAATATCTGCTTATTCTGCCATCTGGGAATTAGAACAGGCTTCTTCTAGTCTTACAATTCCCATTTGTAGCTATGGTGCGTGAGTGATAATAATAATTAAAATGAAATAGTACTGACATAACAAGTACTCTTTACATAAAGAGTACCATCCAAATTCCAGGCACCATCCAAAGTACTTTACAAATACCATTTCATTTAATACTCAGAACCACCCTTTGAAGTAGGTACTATTCTTTCTTCTATTTTACAGATGGGGAAACTGAGTCTGAATCTTTCATTCTCTGATACTGTACTGTCTCCTGTTTGAGAATATGCAACTTGGGGTGGAAAAATGACTAAGAAAGCAATGCAACACTTCTCAGCCAAATCCATTCATCATACTCCCTTTCTCAGTCACAACAATATTCCATTGCTAGAACCACTTGCAGCAAGATGTCTGGGAACTGAGGTGGGAGTCAGGAAACGGATTATGTATTTGCAACCACTTCAAGCCAGCTCAGGTCAAATTCTTGTAGTCTTTTGGTGAAGGAGGCTGGTGAGAGGAAAATGTCTGTCTCTCTTCCTCTCCCTGCCCCCAACTGTAAAAAACACTAAGCAGTCTTCAGTACAGCAGACTGTGGCAACACCAGGCCTGATTAAGGAATGACAATATGGAAGGCAGATGGCAAATGCATGGATGCCACACTATTGCGCTTCAGTTAAATATTGCTTGGTTTTTTTTTTTTCCTTGTAAACCTCCCAAATAAAATCCTTTGCTTTCCCCAAGTTAGAAGTGTTAGCACGTCTTTTCTTTAAATATCTGTGCATGGCTGTTTTTTTCCCTGCCAATTTGTCACCATCTGTAACCCTCCCTTTATGAGTTGATCTGATGACAGCAATTATCTTGGAGAGTAAAAGTGCAGTCTTGAAGCAACATGTAAGAATGGAGTCAGTGGGGGCTGCGTGTGGAGTGCATGCTGCCCTTGCAACTTGACTGCACGCGTATCCTGTGTACCCAACAACAGTGTACTTTGACTCTGGGTGCCTCCTGCATGTGAGTATGTAGTGTGTGAGCATTCTGCCAATTTCGGTGTGTGTGTGGGGGGGGGGGGACTGGGTGTTGGGCTCTGTGCCTGCCTGTGTACTTGGGGTCTGTGCTCTGTGTAAACATCCTGTGGACACCTGCATAGGAGCCAACTGCTTGTGTGCTTTGCACAAGCTGTTCAGACTATTGGGGAAAGGTCTTCTTCAGGAGGGCATGATTTCTCCAAGGTGCTTAAAGGCCTGAAACTTGGAGAACTGGACCATGGAATATTAACAGGGATTGGGCCTGGGTAAAAGGAAAGTAAATTATGGATGGTTTGCAGGAAGACGCTCCTGAGAGGTGGTATGATTATAAAGAGAGAGGGGAACGGAGGAGGTCTTCTCCAGAGAGGCTGGAGCACAGCGCGGGCCAAGCGCGGGGCTCAAGCGCCGGGCTCCGGGTGGCTGGCTGGGAGCCGCCGGCGCGCTCCGCCCCTCCCCTTCGTTCCCCACCCCCGGGCGCGGCGCCGCGGGGAAGGGGGGACTCGGGCAGGCGGGGGCCGCCGCGACTATGCGAGGGGCTGCGGCAGCGGCCGTGATGGCGGTCGGTAGCGGGACTAGGCGCGGGTCCTGGGCCGCGGCCCGGGAGAGGGTCAGAGGCCCCGAGCCCTAAAGCGCTGCCCGGCCCAACTCACCATGAACGTCGCGCTTCAGGAGCTGGGCAGCGGCGGCAACGTGAGTGGGGGCCTGGGGTTCCAAGGCAGAGGACCCGGGTGGAGGAAGGGACGAGGCAGCGGGGGTCCGCCGCGAGGAAGCAGGCGGCGTCGGGCAAGAGGCTCTGGCTGGCCGAGATGAGGCCTCGTGTGGGGGTTGGGGTGGGGGACAGTGTCAAAGGGGACCCCAGGCCCAAGAGCCCGGGTGGTGGGAAAGGGCCCTCACTGCAGGAGGGAAGGGGTCCGCTGGGCGACGGGTGCTGGGCCAGGGACATGGGCATCAGCTCTCTCTGCCTGCCTGACCTCGTTGGCACCCCCGGACTGTCTGGCAGATGGTGGAGTACAAACGGGCCACTCTTCGGGATGAAGACGCACCGGAGACCCCCGTAGAGGGCGGGGCCTCCCCAGACGCCGTGGAGGTGGGCAAGGGGGTTCCCCCTTTCTCACCAGGCCCCAGCTCTGGCATGACGCCTGGCACACCCAGGAGCTCTGGGCTGTTCTGGAGGGTCACCTGCCCCCATCTCCGCTCCATCTCTGGCCTCTGCGTTAGGACTATGGTGAGGTGATTCTAAGCCATGACGTTGCACAAAACAGGCTCAGTGCTCCACTCGGCCTGCCTCATTGCCCCTGGGCCCAATGTTCAACCCCTTAGTGTTTTTGCTTCATGGTTCCGGAATTGCTTGTGACTTCACTCTCTGGGAGTACTTCTGTAATCTTGGATCCCTGCCCTGCCTTTCATTCCCTCTCTTGTCCCCCTGTGTTCCCCAGGTGGGATTCCGGAAGGGGACAAGACAACTTTTAGGCTTGCACACCCAGTTGGAGCTGATCTTGGCAGGTGTCTCTTTACTGCTGGCTGCACTGCTTCTGGGCTGCTTGGTGGTCTTGGGGGTCCAGTACCACAGAGGTACGTGGGCCCACACCTGTCACCAGCCCTCATAGTTGTGAGGGATCTGGAGGCTGAAGGGCCTCTAAGATTTCCTCTGTTTGGAGGCAGCCTTCCCATCCTTCCTATGATCATGGCCCTTGGAAAGAGTTTGCCTCTCCCAGATTATCTGAAAGTCTCCTACTCTCAAACTATGTCTCCTGCCACAGACCCATCCCACAGTACCTGCCTCACAGAGGCCTGCATTCGAGTGGCTGGAAAAATCTTGGAGTCCCTAGACCGTGGGGTGAGTCCCTGTGAAGACTTTTACCAGTTCTCCTGTGGGGGCTGGATTCGGAGGAACCCTCTGCCAGATGGGCGTTCTCGCTGGAACACCTTCAATAGCCTCTGGGACCAGAACCAGGCCATACTGAAGCACCTGCTTGGTGAGTGGAGCTGTCAGTGAATTGATGTGCCAAGTATATTTTTAGGGGTGTCCAGCCCAGGGCCTGGCACTTAGTAGATACTCAATTGATGTCCACATGTGAAGAAGTAGATTGCTCTGTGAGGTAGAATGTGCCGAAAGTAGGGGGCTCCAGAGAGGTGGAGACAGGTTAGAGGGAGGCAAAACATTGAGTATAATAAAAGGGCTCCTTCCTGCATTTTTTCAAGATGTGGTAGACACCAGGGACCCTGTAGTGTTTGGATATCTTTGAGGGTCTCCACGAACAGGGGAGAGGAAGGCACCCACATTTGCTGTTTCAGACAGTCTTATTAGGTCCACATTAGGAAGACTCTCATTGGTAGGGCAAGGAGAAGCACAATCAAGGGCCAGGGACTCCCCCTCACCAGTTAACCTAATTGGCACCTGGACTCTGTCTTCACCCCTCAGAGAACACCACCTTCAACTCCAGCAGTGAAGCTGAGCGGAAGACACAGCGCTTCTACCTGTCCTGCCTACAGGTGGAGCGCATTGAGGAGTTGGGAGCCCAGCCACTAAGAGACCTCATTGACAAGGCAGGGCTATTGAATGGACTGTGGGCAGGGGGAGCAAGAGGGCCTTGGAAGAGAATGTGCTCAAAGAAAGCTTTGGGGTACCTGTGCTAGAGGTTCCACTTATGATCTCTACTCAGATCGGTGGTTGGAACATTACGGGGCCCTGGGACCAGGACAACTTCATGGAGGTGCTAAAGGCAGTAGCAGGGACCTACAGGGCCACCCCGTTCTTCACCGTCTACATCAGTGCCGACTCCAAGAGTTCCAACAGCAATGTCATCCAGGTGCTGGACTGAGAAAGGGTGGGGAGAGACTCTTTGCTGAGCCCAGATTCCTCTACCTGGTGACAGGCAGGTGCACCCTGCACAGGAGTCCAGGTTCCAGGTGTGATAGGGACTCACCTTCTTTCCTTGCTGTTGCAGGTGGACCAGTCTGGGCTCTTTCTGCCCTCTCGAGATTACTACTTAAACAGAACCGCCAATGAGAAAGTAAGGAACATCCTCAGAACCCCCATCCTCACCCCTTGCTGAGCTGGACTGATCCCTGAATACTTTTCTGTTTGTCCAGGGTCAGAGTGGGGAAGGTGAGCCCATTCTGTCACCTAGTGAGCTGACTGCCCTTCCTTCCTTTTCTTCCTTCCTTCATTTTGTTTTTCCAGAAAAGCATTGCTTTTCTTTTCCTTTCTTTTCTTTGTAATTCTAGGAATCAAACCAAGGGTCTGTGAGTGCTAGACAGGGCTATACCATGGAGCTATACCCTCAGCTCCAGGAAAACATTTTATAAGCACATACTGTGTGCCAGGTACAGTGGGGGAATTCTGAGATGTAAGTTGCAGAGCCATTATCACTGGAAATTTGCACTGTTGGTGTACCTAGATAGCTAAGAAAAGGGCTCAAAAGAGGATCTCTGGGACTCAGGAGAGACTTGGGTGTCCAGAGGTTTCCTGAAGAGACTGTATTTGAGCCAGACCCTGTAGAACATGTAGAAGCATATGAAAGCATACTGGGTAGAGAAAAACAAGTTAAACAAAAGTGTTGAAGAAGGAAAGACAAGGTGTGTTCAGATCATGGGAATGAGTCTAGTTTGGTAAGGTGTGGTGATCTAAGTAGAAGAGAGGTTGGAAAGGTGGTCAGGAACTAGTTATGGAGGGGATTGTGAATGTTTCACTAAGGAGTTATTCTATAGCCCCCAGAAAGCCATTGTATGCTCCAGAGCAGGGAGGAAGTGATGCAGTGAGCACTCTCTGGGAAAACAATTTGGCTAGGGTGTGAAAAGTAGATGCAAGACAGGGAGCCTGGAGAGGAGGTAAGAGTCTCTGCTCTGAATTCCAGGCTGTAAGTCAGTAAGGGCCCAAGTGAGAGAGTGCAGAGGGAATGTTAGGATGGTGATGGTGAAATGGAGGGGTCCTTAGGGAATCAGGAGAAACCAGCTTTGGGTACACTGGGGAAAAGGAGACAATGTGATGTCATCAGAGAGATTTTGGAGTCAGACCTGGATTTTAATCTCGTCTTTGCTGCTTAGTGCAAGAAGGTTGATCTTGCTAAGGTTATTTTCTCTTCTGTAAGTAGGGGAACCAGAGCCTCTAACTCATGTGGGGCGTGGGGTGTGGGAGTGCAAGCTTCTGCTCCTGCTGTAGTAGACACTCAGTGGGTGAGAGCCTCTCCTTTTAGATGTCTGAGTACAAGGGGCCTGGATGCCTTGTCTGTGAGAGGTCTGTAGCAGCTGTGAAAGTCAAGTGGAATCCCAGAGATACGACAGTATGAAGGAAATGTGAGGCTTGAGGGGCATCTTCTTTGAGAACTACACAAAGATTTAGGGAAAGTAAGAGAAAGGAAAAGACTGGACATGGGAAAGGAGGAAATCCTAGTGTTTTAAGTGCAGTGAGAAGAAGGAGCATCAGCAAAAGAGACTGCTGTGGGGAAGGACAACCTGGAGAGCCCTTTATCACACTGTCCTTCACAAACATTTCCTGAGCATTCCTGGGCCAGATTCTCCTCTAAGCATTGGTGAACAGGACATCACGATGGCCCTCTGAATGGAAGAGAAGACATGAAGTAGCTGGTTACACAGTGTCCTGTTCCCAGTTGTTGGGACTGAAATAGAGGAGAAGCATGGTTCCCAGTGTGAGCAGGACCAGGAACCAGCCTAGTGCTGGGGTGAGGGTGGACCCCAGTGAGTAGAGAGGTTCTGTAGAGGGAGCAGCTTAGGTGAAGGCTCTGAGGTAGGAAGGCAGATGGCCTGTTGATATACTCAAGGAGAGAGGGACCAGGAGGGGAGAGTGGCTAAGTCCTTCTGGACAGGGATATAGACCAGTTTTATGTATGAATATTGTTGGTCAAGTTTAGGATTTATTGCAAAATAAATGATGTGAATAGATGTGTGTTTTTAGCATCATCTAAGTTGTGAGGAGAGAACTTGGAGAATGCAGGAGTGAACCACATCATTCAGCATGTCTGATGGAGTGAGGGAAAGCCTTGGGTTTGATTCTCAGTGTGTCACTGGTTGCCTTGGGCAGAAGCTTCCTGCCAAGGTCTAGAGGAGGGTGCAGCACAAAAGGTTAAGATGGAGTAAAAAAAAAAAGTAGGAGTACAGAGGCTTTAGGGAAGTCTCCAAAGTAAGTCTTCAGCCACAGGTAAGGAGCTGGAGCTGTAATTTGGTTGAGCTGACCATCCCAGTTAGGATCCGGGATGATTGGGTTTTGGCACTCCTCTCTCTTCCTCTAGCACCAGCAGCAAGAAAAAGGAGAGTGAGAAAAAGAGACATTTTGTAGTACAGACATTGTGAATATTAAGGGATTGAAAACCTTTTCAGTAAAATAGAAAAGGAGATGGCCTTTCTTTGTCCATTAAGGGAGTCCAGGATAGGGCTGGGAGTGGTCTCTGGGAAGAAAGCCACAGGGATTGGTGCCAAACAGTACTGAGTTCTGTTTGTATATTTTCATCCCTTTCTTCAACAAATACATTTTGAGCATCTACTATGTGGCAGACACTGTGCCATGGTGGTGAACAAAGCAAACAGTCCCCACTCTCACAGAGCTTGTATGCCAGCAACATAAGTTTGTGCTGGACCCATGTAGTGCTCAGGCCATGGCACATTCTGATTCTTTTATGGAGTAATTTGAGATAGGAATCAAGTCATGTCACCTTACCAAACTTATTCCCTCTGCTCTGTGTAAAATGGATTAGTACTCACTTTATGAAGTTGCTGTGGGAGCGTGGGGGAATATATATTATATGCAAAGCCCCTAGCAGTCTGATGTGTGTATATAGAATCACTAAGGATTTATTTTCTGTGCTTTTCTCTCCCTTGGAGATCAGGGGGGATTGGAAAAAACAGCAAGTGTGAGGCATGGTAGGATGAAAGAGAGAAATAATTTGAAGGCTACAGGGGGCCAGATTTCCAGTAGGGTCCAGTCAGCTATTCAGTGAAGACCCACAGCCACTGATGGGCTAGGACGACTAGAAGAGCTTTAGGAAATGAGAAGGCAAAGCAGATTTGTCCAGACCATCCACTGGACAAATATTTGCAGAGCACCAATTCTGTGTTTGGTTGGTCCTGTTTGAGGCCTTTGGGATACAGGGGTAAACAGCTGCTGAAACTTGAACAGAGTTCTCCTTGGGGAAAGTAGTTGACAAGTGCACAAATAAATAATCAAGATAGAGCAGACAGTGGTCAGGGCTGTGTTGGAAATGAAACAGGGTCAGCCAGGATGGCTTCCCTAAGAATGAGTTGAGCAGAAGAGAGAGTGGGCAGAGGTGGGGCCAGGACAGATCCTTGCCGCCTGAGCCAGCGCTTGCTGACTCTGAGGATGTCTTGGTGCTTCACAGGTGCTCACAGCCTACCTGGACTACATGGAGGAGCTGGGGATGCTACTTGGTGGACAGCCAACTTCCACCCGGGAACAAATGAGGCAGGTGCTGGAGCTGGAGACACAACTGGCCAACATCACAGTACCCCAGGACCAGCGGCGGGATGAGGAGAAGATCTATCACAAGATGAGCATCTCAGAGCTGCAGGTGGGATAGGCAGAGGACTAGAGACATCTGGGATGGGCCGGTCCCTGGTACAGAGCACCTAGCTTTCCTTCATGCCATTTTCCTTGAGGCATCTGGTCCTTTCTTCATTTCCTCTCTTTTCTGAGCTTCCCAGCTGCACTGTTCCTATCCTGCAAAGACAAATGGTGACCATTTTAAGCCACCTCTCACAGGATCATTCATTTGTCTCTTTCTTGTGAATGAATGGAGAGATTGTGTTAAAAATTTATAACAACTTGGATGAGATGTTCACACAACAATCAGAATGGATATGGAAGTGTCTCCCGTAGGCTCCTTCTGTGTCAGGCAGCAGTCCTTTTGGTGGTGAATTATGGGAAGGCTAGGAAAGGGGAGGTTCTGGAGTAGAGGCCAGGTGTGTGGGAGGTGTCAGGGGAGTGGTATTGTATCAACAGTTATGAAAATATTTGACTATCTGTGCTCCAGCTGAATATCACACATTGCCTTGTATAGTAAGTGGTTGAGCTCCCAGACTGAGTGGTTCTCAGGCCTGGAAAAGGGAGGGAGGAAGTCACTAAGCAGCCAGTAGCTGTTGCCATGGCAATGGGAAGGCCTCCCAGGCTACAATGTATCAGTGGGGGAGGGGTCCACTGGAAGCATCAGCAGGCAGTCAACCAAGCCTGAGAATTTTTTTGCTCTCAGGCTCTGGCGCCCTCCATGGACTGGCTTGAGTTCCTGTCTTTCTTGCTGTCACCATTGGAGTTGGGTGACTCTGAGCCTGTGGTGGTGTATGGGACGGATTATTTGCAGCAGGTGTCAGAACTCATCAACCGCACCGAACCAAGGTGGGAGGGAGCCCAAGGTGCAGGGGGTGGGACTCGGGGCTCTGTGGAGATAGTAGGGACTAGACCCAGTGGATGCATACAACCACACAAAGCAGCATTTGATGAGTAAGGACCTGGGTCATTCCAGTCATGAGAATGTCTGTAGGTTCTTCCTCCAGACCAGGGTTTCAGGTTGCCCATTTGTGACCTCCATTCCCAAGTCAGCTTGGAGCTGACCTCTGCAGGCCTCTGCAGGCAGGTATGTGGTCTCAGAGAGGGACTCTAGGACAGCTTCAACATGTGCTTCTCAGGACTCCTGCTGCCTGCATGTTCTTGGGGATTGGCTGGTGGGAAAGGAAAAAGGTACTCCACTTCCCCTTATTTCCTGGTATGAATGCCAGTGTCCTGAACAATTACCTGATCTGGAACCTGGTGCAAAAGACGACCTCGAGCCTAGATCGGCGCTTTGAGTCTGCACAAGAAAAGCTGCTGGAGACCCTCTATGGCACCAAGAAGGTGGGCTCTCTGACTCTGCCCCCACCTTCTGACCCATCCCAGCTGATGCTGCACACTCACAGTGCATCAGGCACCAGTTGCCTCATGATGTAGAGTGTGGAGCACAAAATTTAGAATCAAGCTGACCTGGGTTCTAATTCCAACTCCTCCATTTTTTAGCCTGTGGTACTTTGGGCATGTCACCCAGCTTCCTTGATTCTCTATCTCCTAGTCTGTAAAGCAGGAATAACTTTCAGGGTTGTTATGAGGATTAATTGAGTTAATGTCCTAAGTACATGATATGTACAGACATTGTAACTTTGATGATGGATGGGGAAGGCAAATAAATGCTGTCCCTTCATTTTACAATTCCCTTTTGTGGGTGGGGGTTGGACTTATAAACAAATACATGTATTTGGGGGGGGGGGATAAGAGCTCACACTGAGTGAAAGACTTTCTTTGTGATATAGGATAGAGGTGGGAACAAAGGGAGAGGCATAAGGAAAGGTTTCCCTGAGAAGAAAGGGTTCACCAAGAAATTAGGGAAGAAGGGCATTCGAGCCAGAAGGAATAGCATGTGAAAATCCCCAGAGGAAAGGAAGAGTTTGGTTCTGATAGGAGCTTGAGAACTAGACAATAGAGAGGATGAGCTTGGTGAGGTGTGCATGGGGCATCCATGAAGGGACCTGGCTCTTGTGTTAAGATGTTTTGCCTTGATTCTTTCATGGAAGACCACGGTAGTAACTGCAGGAGATCAGCACTAAAGTTGTTATATATTAGATGATCTTTCTGATGTCCAAATGGATGATGGAGGAGAATGATGGGGGAGGGGGATGAGAATGAAACCAGTGTCTAGTCAGGAGACAACTGCAATCTTCAGGCAAGAGACAATAGTGCTGAGAACAGAGTGGGTAGCCATGTGTTCCTACTGAAGCTTCATTCCTGGTGTTGGCACAATTTGAGATATTGCCTTTATATCCCCTGGAGTCTGGGGGAGAAATGGCACCCAAAATCCAGGCCTTTGTTGTCCAGAGCTGAGAAGGGCTAGCTTCAGAGACAGAAAGGCCCTCTTGTTCATTTACAGTCCTGCACACCACGATGGCAGACCTGCATCTCCAACACGGATGATGCCCTTGGCTTTGCTTTGGGATCCCTCTTTGTGAAGGCCACATTTGACCGACAAAGCAAGGAAATTGTGAGTCTTCAGGCTTCTTGACCCTACCTTAAAATTCACCATTATATGAGTATATATTAAAAAACTGGAAGGAAATTCTTAAATGAATAGTGGTTACTTTGGACAGAGGAAACATAAAGATTTTTTTTATTGTTGTTCTTTAAGGTTTTCTTTATTTTCAAAAAAATTTATAATGAGTTTATATTATCTATATAATTAGAAAAAGGTAATATTTTCTTGTTAGGTAGAATTAATGGGTGTGCTTAAAGTATTATCCACGAGGATGTTTATGACAGTGTTGTTTATAATAGAGGGAATGAAAACAGCTTAAATGACCAACCATAGGAAAAATAAATTGGTTAGAACAGATTAGATTATGATGCAACTTTAAATTCAAGATGTACTTTTAAGTGAAAAAATAAGCTGCAAAAAACATATGTCATACAACATACTCCATATTTTATATTTATATCTGGACAGAGGAAAACACTAGAAATACACATCAAAATGTTAAAAGAAGTTATCTCAGAGTGATTGGATTATAAACACTGTGTTTTCTTTTCAACTCTTCTCAACTTCCCAGAGTTTCCATTAATTCCTTTCTTTCAGAATCTGATAAAAACAATGTGCTAGATTAAATTATATTATTAATTTATTTAATTGGCTTGTTAACATTTAAAAATTTTTGAATTAATTAGAAAAAGAAAGCCATCCTTAATGCCAGTACCTTCATAAATGATCCTTCCTTCTCATCCTTCCCAGATGCTAAACTTTAGGTGAACATTCCCATGGCTTACCTGGGGATGGGGTTGGGGCTGTAGGGCAAATAGGTGAGCAGGGATACATTAAGTGTGGATGGGAGACTAACTTGTGCCTCTGTTTCCCAGGCAGAGGGGATGATCAGTGAAATTCGTTCTGCTTTTGAGGAGGCTCTGGGACAGCTGGTTTGGATGGATGAGAAGACCCGTCAGGCAGCCAAGGAGAAAGTGAGTAATGTCTAGAGTTGGAGCGCCATCTTGAGGAAGGAATGGAGGATACAGTTTTACTGGGACCTGGGAAGGGAACCCTTTAACCTGTTCTCTTCAGGCAGACGCCATCTATGATATGATTGGTTTCCCGGACTTTATCCTGGAGCCCAAAGAGCTGGATGATGTTTATGATGGGGTGAGTACCCGTGCTCAGAGTACTGACCCGCAGCCTCAGTAACTGGGACTCAAGCACTGGAAGGAAAGGAGGTGCTTGTTGGTTTCTTTCAAAGGATACAGGCAACCCACATTGCTTAAGTGTAGGCTCTGTGCCAGGCTGCAGGCCAGATGATAGTAAATATTAGTGAGTGAGTAGGGATTTGGATCAAGACTGAGTCGAATCATGTTTCTACCCATAACTAACTATATAACCTTGGACAAGACCTTTGTGGTCCTTAGTGTCTTCATTTGCAAAATGAGGGTCCTACTAATACTTCACAGGGTTGTTGTGAGAACAAAATTAGGAAGTGTGTAAAAAACATAACAGCACCAGCAGCACAAGTCCATCCCCAATTCTTTTAATTTTTTATTTTGAGCCAGATTCTCCCTAAATAGCTGAAGCTAGTCTTGAACTTCCAGTCTACCTGTCTCAGCCTCCCAAGTTGCATATGCCATGATGCCTGGCAATAAGTTGTTTTTTATATATTGGCAATTATTTACCAGGTATTTTACTCCTTTTTTTTTATGGAACCCGGAGCCTTATGTATACTAAACTAGTACTCTACCACTGAACTATATCCCCAATCTTTTACTCCCATTTTACAGTTGAGGAAACTGAAGCTTGGAGAGAGGCTAATGAGTAGTCAATCTGGGACTCTTATCTTCTTTATGTTCTCCCTTTCCACCTCCCGCCATGCCAATAGTATGAAGTCTCTGAAGATTCTTTCTTCCAAAACATGTTGAATTTGTACAACTTCTCTGCTAAGGTGATGGCTGACCAGCTCCGCAAGCCTCCCAGCCGAGACCAGTGAGAATGGGAGGCCACAGACACTGGGGACATCAGGGGAGGTGGGAAACAAGGGGTGGCACATGGCTCTTGCGGAAAGTAGGGCAGGGCTGCTGGACTTGGGGGTGGGCATTTTGAGAGTAGAGAGCCTCAGCCTCTCCCTTTCCCCTCTAGGTGGAGTATGACCCCTCAGACGGTGAATGCTTATTACCTTCCAACCAAGAATGAAATTGTCTTCCCTGCTGGCATCCTGCAGGCCCCCTTCTATGCCCGCAACCACCCCAAGTATATCTGAAGTAGAAGGGGCTGGGTGCTGGGACCTGGGCCTGCATGTGAGCTTGGAGCAGAACTAGAGGAGGGGATTCACAAGTCCCCTATAATGTCCTCACTCAGCATTCCTCATCTACCAGGGCCCTGAACTTTGGAGGTATTGGCGTAGTCATGGGTCATGAGTTGACACATGCTTTTGATGACCAAGGTAGGGACCTGGGGAATTGTCCCATAGAATTCCTAGTGGCTCCTGAAAGACCTTGGAATTTGGGGGACAGGTCCTAGGGGCCCTGGAATCTGTGGATCAGGGATGGCAGGGGTGTTTCTGTTCTCAAGGGGTGAGCTATCATCCTGTGGGGTGCAAAGGTGAGTTCTCCTCAGGTCGTGAGTACGACAAGGAAGGGAATCTGCGACCCTGGTGGCAGAATGAGTCACTGGCAGCCTTCCGCAATCACACGGCCTGCATGGAGGAACAGTATAACCAGTACCAAGTCAATGGGGAGAGGCTCAATGGCCGCCAGACACTGGGGGAGAACATCGCTGACAATGGGGGGCTTAAGGCTGCCTACAATGTGAGTAGCCTGGTGGGCCTCCCGTGGCCGAGGCCTGTGGGCCTAGGTGGAAGGGTGCTGAAGGAAGCAGCAGGCCCAGGTGGACTTGCTGCCCACTCTTTCCCCCAGGCTTACAAAGCATGGCTCAGGAAGCATGGGGAGGAGCAGCAGCTGCCAGCCGTGGGGCTCACCAATCACCAGCTCTTCTTTGTGGGATTTGCCCAGGTACTGCCCCCCGGGAGACCTGGGGTTGCCCCTCTCTTGATCTCCTCCAGAGAATGTCATTAGAAGAAATGGGGGGCATGCAGAAAAGGGACTGACAAATAGGGCCGAAGTTGAGCTTTGGGAGGTGGGTTGGGAAGGCCTTATGCCCAGAGCCTACAAAAACAACCTGAGGAGGGAAAGTCTTGGATAGGATTTTGCAGATCTTAAGAGCAGGGCTGCCTTGCTTGAGGGGGTAAGAGATGGGAGTAGGCATCCATCCTCTTGATGTTCCTGTGGGGTAGGTATGAAGAAGAAGATTGAAATCTGGGGATACAAAGTAGCTTGTTCAGGGCTATCCAGGAATAAAGTAAGTAGCAGTGGGAGGATTCAGGTGGGGCCTCCCCCAGGTACTTTGCATCACAGTGGCCAGCCTTGAGGGGCTTTGTTTCCCCAATTCCAATGGGCTGTGTCCACACTGGGCAACCCAATGTCCAGGGCAGCTTTAGAAGAGCTTCAAGGAATTGGGGGAGGAGTGGGGGTACATTCCCCTCCCTTGGAATTGAGATGTTGATGGAGACCCCGGCAGTGTTCCTGAGTCCTCCTGAACTAAGGGACTGGGGCAATGATGGTTTTGCCCTGAGATGGTTCTGCTGTGGCCAAGGATATGGCCTAGCCCCAAACTAGACACCATATGTCCCCGTGTCTGTCCTGGCCCGCAGGTGTGGTGCTCAGTCCGCACACCAGAGAGCTCTCACGAGGGGCTGGTGACCGACCCCCATAGCCCTGCCCGCTTCCGTGTGCTGGGCACTCTCTCCAACTCCCGTGACTTCCTGCGGCACTTCGGCTGCCCTGTCGGTTCCTCCATGAACCCAGGGCAGCTGTGTGAGGTGTGGTAGACCTGGGTTGGGGAAAAAGATGGCTGGCCATTGCCAAGGCCTGGGGCTCCCAGGTTAGGAGAAAGCAAATGCAAGCTGGGCTGGGTTCAGCCCCTCCACCCCACAGGTGACATAAGTCTAGTCCCCCCTTGACCACCACATCGTGCCTCTGCTTTGGGGGTGCCCTTTCCTCCAGCAGAGCCCCCACCATTCACTGTGACATTCTTCTGTGTCACCCTGCCTTGAGGAGGTCTAGGCAGAGAATCCAGTTCCCATAGAAATGAGTCTTTGGCTCCAAACTTATTCAGCTTGTGGGCTATGGGGCCTGCTGTGTTTGCCCTATTGTGATCCACAGGGCCTGCGGCTGTGCCTCCCAGGCTTCTCTCCAGGCTTACTCAGTGCCCAGATGGAAGTGGGCTCAGCTCCCTTCCAATCTGCCCTCAGAGGCCACCCCCACCCCGTGCTCCTTGTGCTGCTGCTCCCTGTACTGCTGCCCACCCTCACCGAGAGATCTACTATGCTCTCTTCTTAGTGGAAGCCGAGGGCCTTTAGAAGCCTCCCTGCTACCTCATTTTCCCGGCTGAGAGGGGAAGTGTTCATGTGTAGCAGTGCCAATTCCTGTGTTTTAGGGAGCAAGTTTTAGAGGGTGACTGATTCTCCCTGGACAAAACAGGAAAGCAAGACAGAACAGGGAGAGGGAAGGACAGAGTTTATTTTTACAGGGAAGAGGGTGGGGAGGGTATGGTGTTGGCCCTGTAGGACCCTGTGCCAATAAATAGACCACATCAGTCAGCCTGTCTCTTCCTTAAGTCTTGTTTTCATTTATTCATTCCACCAGTATTTATTGAGCAACTGCTATATCCCAGGCATTCTTCAAGAAACTCATTTTACTAACTCTCCAAAGACAAGGGGCTAAGATTAGAAGCCCTGAGAAGACAGAGAAAGAGAGGTGGGGTGGAGAAATGGAATGAATGCAGTTGAGTCTGGCCAGGCAGAGCACATCTTCTGCTCAATAGCTGGAAAGATTTGCAACTTCTTTCTGCTGGTATTTGAAGCTGGCCTGACACTCAATAACATCTGGATCAGGTCAGCCTGGAAGATGGGTGGCCCTTACCTTGCAGAGGAGGAAAGCCCTGGCCAAGAGAATGTACCATTCCCTGGAATTCAACACACCAGCATCTGCTTGTGGCTAAGAAGACAAGCATTTCCTCACAGCCTCAAGGGCTCAGAGCTCCTGAGAGTAAGTCATTCCACCAACCCACACTCATTAAGGCCTACCAAGTGCCAGGCATAGAGACTGCAAATACGGCCTTAACCTTCCAGAGTGAGGGAGGGGAAAGGAAATATTTATCTAACACCTCTTGTGTTCCAGGCACCTGTGCTAGGTGGCTCATTTCTTTATTCATCCATCCATTTATTAATTTATACATTCATAGATTTATTTTTAAAAATATATTGATCACCAACAATGTGTCAGGCACTGGGGATGCAAACATGAATAAGATGGTTTCTTCCCTTATGGGACTCTTGTGTCACTTTTACCTTCACCTAATCCTTATAGCAACTATATTCATTCAGTGCTTAAGTTTCCATTTTATAGATCTAACCCTAGCCACTTCACTGAAGTTAAAGAGAACAGGATTGAAATTGAGACTCTGACAATTGAATGAGCCAGGGCCTATTCCCTAACCTCTGTGAGTCTCAGTTTCTTCATACATGAAGTGAAAACTATAGCAAAACAATAAAGTCCAATCTCACTTCTCTCTAAAACCAAGTGCTCCTCAAAGTATAAGAAGGGGTGCATTTGTCAGTTTGTAAGGGAAATAATAAGGGCTTATCAGTGATTGCTGCTGGGGTATCTGATCCCTTGGTGATGTCATTTGTATGGATCCCACAGTTTGTATCCTGCACCAGTTCTTCAGGGCATCAGACTGTCCCTATGAAGAGCTGTATATGGGGCCATTTCGTGTTACCTAGAAGTACTGGCTACTCACGAAGGGAAGGAAATATTTGCTTTCAGAAAAGAATAAATTGCCCTCTGCTATTCCACTACCAGGGAAAAGCATGGCTTGAGCCTCTAAGAGCACAACTTCAGGGTAGGTGGCAAGGTGTATTGGAAAAGGAGAGCTGTCAGTCTGGAGACTCAAGTCTCAGTATCTCAGCAGTCTGTAAAATAAGTGGGTTGGATGAGATGATCTCTGAGGCCCATTTTAGTTTTGATACTTTCAGAAGTGAATTCATGGTCTTAGCAAATCACAAAAACCCAAAGAGATATTAATCAATGACTTGTGAGGTTTAGGTGTTACACAGTGGATCAGACAGAATGTCAGAGAGCATAATGACTGAAGAGAAAGATTTGTCTAGATAAACCCTTGCCCTTCCTGACATCTAATTTCAGAGGCCAGCTTAGGATCCTGAGCAGCTGGTCAGTATGGCATTTCATATTTGCAAAAATGTCAAAGTGACAAGTAACAATAATAATTACCAGCTTTCATCTACTGAGTCTCTATTTTTCTTCGGTTTGTGCTAAGCACTTTTAAAAATATCATCTGCTGGGCACGGTGCACACCTGTAATCCCAGAAACTCAGGAGGCTGAGGTAGGAGGATTATGAGTTCAAAACCAGCCTCAGCAACTCAGCAAGGCTCTAAGCAACTCAGCAAGACCCTGTCGCTCATAAAATATAAAAAAGTTGGCTCGGTGGTTAAGTAGTGCCCTGGTACTACTATTACTACTACTACTAATAATAAAATAAAATATTATCTTGTTAAATACCCACAACAATTTATCAGGAGGCCTTATTGTTGTCTGTATTTTATAAGTGGGGAAGCTAAGGAAAAATATTACATTACTGCCAATGTCAGATAAGACAGATTTCATTCAAGTCAGGTTTAGAACTGATGCTCTTAATTTCCACCAGTTGGTCTTCTAAGTCACGGCAGTTTAGATTCAAACACATCTATCTTCTGGACAAATCCATAATGCTTCTTAGTAGCAGATGCATTTCCATGCAAACAGCTCCCTAGGCCAGGCATGTGTGACAGTCACGTAGCTGCAGGAAATTGAAGCACACATTGAGCTGAAGTTAAGCCAGGTAGCATGTTTGCTGAGCGCTCTGCGGGTGCTTTTTTCCAGAGGCAAGGTGAGTGAACATCAGATGACGGATGTAATCTTTACGGTCAATAGCCCTGTCAGGTTGATGACTATGCATCTATTATATTTTCTGGTGTACTAAGCCAGAAGGGGAAATAAAGGATTGTGCTCCTGGATAGACACATGATGGCAATTATTGGTAAAGTGTTGGGCCATTTCCTACATTGTCCCATTGGAAAGTCTAATTCCTATCCTCAATAAGGTAACATGTCAAGAAATAAGATTGTACCCCTGGTAGCACTCTAGAAATGTCAGGCTGGAGGAGAAGGCATAAAAATAAATATAAACACAATTTCAGCAGGCCTATCATGGTTCATAAATGGAGAATCCTAACAGTTTTCCAATTCCCAGTTCTGGGCTCCAAAGAGAGCCCTGAAGAGTCATTATTATACATAAAAGATGACCTGAAGATGAATGCACATTCTTTCATTCATTCCTTTGGCAAATATCTGTAAGGAACTTCCACAAGCCAAGCATTTGGTTGGGTTCAAAGGGTATGAAGATGAATAAGACGGTTAATTCCTTTTCCTCTAGGAGGTCAGAGCAGAGGGAGGGAGAAGTATGTGCCACCCACGGTGGGAGCACAGGGAAGAAATAAATAACCTGAAAGGTAGGGTAGGAAAAGAATCCTAGACAGGTAACATTGGGCTGGAGCTCAGAGGACCAAAGAGTCTACTAGCTGAAAACAGTAAAGGGCATTCCATACAGAAGGAATAGCAATATGAAAAGGCTAATCAGCTTGAAGGGGCAGGACATGTTCAGAAATATGAAATGTTTAGAATGATCATAAGGGAGTAAATGAGAGACATAATGGAGAATGAGAGTCTGGAGAAGGGTAGTAGGAATAGTAGGCATGGAAAGAGGAAATTTTAACATGTGCTGTCAGTTTTGAGAGTTAACAGGAAGAAGGGCCGCAAAGCAATCTGGCTATTTGATATCACACAGAGAAAGTGGCAACCTAGTGGAAACAGTGCAATGTTATAAACTTCTAGGTGCACTTCTGGTGTATAAATGATGGTTTGAGGTTGAATGGTTCTCAGATAAACAGAGCTTAGTTCATGTTTAGGGGGCAGTTTGGCAGGATTATGGGTGCAGTTTTAAGGAAGGAGGTAAGAAGGGGCAGGTAAATGAGTTGGCCTCTGATGGGACTGCAGTTTGGCCATGAAGCTGACAGCTTTGCAAAACGATAGGAAGGAATACTTCTGGGAGAGCAGTTTGGCTGAAATGAAGCTTGAGGCAGGACATCAATGTTATCAAGGGGCTTTAATAAAAACCTGCCAGATATTCGCATTTGGCTAGAGATGTTTGGAAGCTTGAGTGCTTGAGGTGATAAGGGGAATACACATATTCACTGCAGCAGATTTAAGGTATTTGGAAAATAAGATAACTGCCTCCTTTCTAGTTGCCAGGCATCTAATCAGTCATTTTTAATCACTTTATATATTTTCTCATTTCATTCGCAAAGAAATTTGCAAGGGAAATATTTTAATACTCACATTTTACACAGGCAGAAACCATGCTGAGAGGTTAGGTAGCTTCCCCAAGTCTTACAGCTGGTAAATTGCAGAATTCAGTTTTAAACACCAATTTTGTCTTGTCTATAAGTTTGCATTCTCCTATCCTCCCAATTTTTATTTTAAAACATTTTAAACCTACAAAATGTTGAAAAAGCTCAACTCTTCACATCTCTTTACCAGGAATAACCAGCTGATTAACAGGCTGTGCTTGATGCTACAACATCCACATCATCTCCTGCAGGGTTCTGGTTGGGTTGTGATTGGTACACACAACAAAATTCCAAGGGCTGATAGAAGAAAGTCATGGGGGAAAAAAGAAATTTAGAAGAAATCCCTCTTCAGATGTCTGAAGAAAGCATGAAAATGTATGGACATCTGGAAGGCAGAGAAAGAATAGGAACACTATGGGCGGTTCAACTTCTGTCCACAGACCAGGCTTGGGAGTCACTGGCAATGGAAATGGAAATAAAAAAGGTTAGCTCTAGAATCCAAGCACTGAGAGGAAAAGAGTGACATATTTAAAATGAGCTGCAAAAAAATTTGGTGTGTTGGGGGGGGGGTAGGAGTACTGGGGATTGAACCCAGAAGCACTTTACCACTGGGTTACATCTCCAGCCCTTCTCATTCTTTATTTTGAGACAGGGTCTCACTAAGTTTACTTAGGGCTTCACTAAGTTATTGAGGTTGGCCTTTAACTTGTGATCCTACTGACTCAGCCTCCTGAATCACTGGGATTACAGGAAAACTCCACCAGGCCTGGTGGGCTTCAGAATTTTATATCTACATCTGGTGGTGGTGGTACTAGGTCAACCCAGGAGTGCTTAATCATTGAGCCACATCTCCAGCCCTTTTTATTTTTTATTTTAATACAGGGTCTCCCTAAGTTGCTCAAGGCCTTGCTAGGTTGCTTAGAATCTTGCTAAGTTGCTTAGGGCATTGCTAAATTTCCAAGGCTGGCCTTGAACTTGCCATCCTCCTACTTCAGACTCCAGAGTCTCTGGGATTACAGGCATGAGACACCACACAGGGCTAGATTTTTTTTTTTTTAACAAACACTTTATGAATTCTTTTCTGTGTCTGAACCCCTAAAATAAGACTTCAGGCCAAATGGTGTTACCTCCTTCTCTCTCATCTTCTACACACACACACACACACACACACACCATGCCCAAGGAGGTGTTTGCCTGAAAGAGTTAAGGGCTTGGCAAACTAAAAGACTCAGGTTCAAATCCTCAGCATGGGGGTGGGGGGGAGAAGAAACAAACAAACAAAAAGCCCTGACATGAAATACATCAGTCACAACCCCTTCTAACAGGGCAAGGAAGACCAAAAGACAGGCTGAGGGTAGAGTTTGGTCTTATTCTGCTTTTAGCTCCAGAACTTCGCACTGGAGCATAGGACTTAATTTATCGATTCCCTTTGGCTCCACCAAAGATTTCGGGTAATAGCACATCTCACGAGGGTGGTGGTAGGGGGATGTTGAAGTTAATTAACTATTTCTCAATGGTGAGGGGTTAGATCACACAGACTACAGTAAAGCGTCCTGGATCTCAAGAGACTTGTGTGTTTGTCGCACCATCCCATGGGGTGTCTCTGTGGGCTATATTCACAGTTAGGAAATCCACGGTCGAGGAAAACGTCTCGGCTCGAAGCCTCCTCCTCTCCTACCACTCGGAGCTCACCCAAAGCCCACAAGGCTCGGGGGCGGTGCCTGTGGCGCGGAGGAGGCTGGGAATGGTAGTTCCCTTCCGGCCTCCGAGGGCGGGGACCGGGGGCCGGGCTTCCAGGCCGTGACAGAGGGGGACGCGCGCCCGGACTCGCTCGGACGTTTCCGGTCTGAAGGAGGAGGAGCGCCGGGGACGAAGCGCGCGAGGCCGTCTGGGAAAAGGGGCAGTGTAAGAAGGTGCGCGCGCAGCGGGCCGGCAGTGGTGGTGGAGATGGAGGAAGGTGGTAGAGATAAGGCGCCGGTGCAGCCCCAGCAGCCCCCTGCGACGGCCCCCGGCAGCGCGGACGAAAAGTCAAGCGGCAAGGAGCGGCGGGATGCCGGGGACAAAGACAAAGAGCAGGAGCTGGTGAGGCGCGGCACCGGGAGCCGGCAGAGGAGGCCGTGGGCTGAGTCACGGCGGCCCCGCAGGCCTCGGGCCCGACTTCCAACGGCCCCACCATTGCCCAGGAGAGGGCGGATGGGGCGACCCCCCGGGTTCCCAGCACCTTGCCTCTCTGTCCCCCATTCTCCATTCCGCGCTGTCACTTACGCCGACCCCACCAATCCTCACCAACGTTTCATGAGGTGGGCTCGGACGGGTCATTGTCATTCGCTTTTCCTAGAACGGCATTCAAGCAGAACCTGGCTCAGAAACTGCCTTCCCAACAGGGCTCCCCGTTCTCATTCCCCTTCCTTGCCCATCTGGCCCCTCCTAAGGAGGCAGGCGCACTCTGCACCTGTCCCAAGGTGGATGGGAGGAGGATGTGATTGAGATTCCTTCTCTTGATGAGCTTCTTCCCTCAACTCTCCAGTCTGAGGAGGACAAACAACTTCAGGATGAGCTGGAGATGCTCGTGGAACGACTGGGGGTGAGTCATGATGTTAACGTGAGCGGGTAAATACCTGCATTTTCCCCAACTTGTTTGTTTTATTCCACTTTGAGGCAACAACTCCTGTGTGAAATGAACTGTATTTTAGGGTCAGTGTAATGATAATGATGTGAAGGAGGAGAATTACAAAGAATATTTTAACTGGGTCATTTTGATTTTGTGCCTAGTGGGGTGTTGGGGAATCACAGATAAATAAAACATAGTTACTCCTTGGGGGAAATTTTGGTGAAATGTCTCTTTGTTGACTTGGAAGAGTCGTGACTCCTTTTGTCTCAGTCCTTACCTCTCCTTGATCAGGAGAAGGACACATCCCTGTATCGGCCAGCCCTAGAGGAACTGAGAAGGCAGATTCGTTCTTCTACAACTTCCATGACTTCAGTGCCCAAGCCTCTTAAATTTCTGCGTCCACACTATGGCAAACTGAAGGAAATCTATGAGAATATGGCCCCTGGGGAGAATAAGGTAAAACTATTTCAGAAGCTGGTGGAAGGCTAGTTCATTGGAAACCTGGCAGACATAAGACCTAATTGAGTTGAAGTCCATTGCAGTGAAAATACCTTGCAAAAGAACTAAAAGGAGGATCAACTCCTCAGAAAATGTATCTGTCATTTATGTTGGACCTTGGGATTTTTTTAGCATAATCTATTTCTAATTTACATTTAACTGTTTTTTTTTTTTTTTGTCCCATGTGCATGCATTTTTCTCTAAAATATACCCTCAGTTCTGTCTCTTGGTATACCCTAATCTAGAAATCTTCATTTCTCACCTTCTTCAGTCAGCATCCTGACTGACCTTTTTGCTTTTGCCTGTGACCACTTATGTAATCTTTCATATAGTAGCTATAGTGATTTTGTTTTTCTAGATTGTGAGTTTTTGCATAAAACCTTTTAATAGCTTATTCCTACAATTAAAGTAAAATTTAAACTGAGTGTGGTAGCATGCCTAAGTCCCAGTTTCTTAGGAGGCTGAGGCAGGAGAATCTGTTGAGTCTAAGAATTCAGGGCCAACCTGGGCAATATAACAAGATGCCTACCTCTGCCCTCCCTGCCTCTTTGCAGTGCAGTAGGAACACTCTCTCTGAGCTACATCCCGACCCCTTTTTATTTTTTATTTTGAGACAGGGTCTCACTAAGTTGCTGAGACTGACCTCAAACCTGAAATCCAGATTACAGATGTGCACCACCATGCCCAGCTAAATCCCATATCTTTAAATATGTAATACATAAAATTTAGAGTTTTTTTCTTTGCTTTTTCTCTCTCGCTTATTACCCTTCAGCTCTGTTGGTTTAAGAGGGAGATAGCAACACCAGCCTTAGGTTATGAGGGTTAGCTTAGATAAGGTGAAAATTTTTAGTGCAGAAACTAGGATGTAGTTAATGGTTAATTTTGAGGACAGTAGCAGTAATCTTGATTCCATAATATTACACTGCCCTTACCTTTGACTGTTGAATTTGACTTCAAATTTCTGGTTTCTTTATAGCGTTTTGCTGCTGACATCATCTCTGTTTTGGCCATGACCATGAGTGGGGAGCGTGAATGCCTCAAGTATCGGCTGGTGGGCTCCCAGGAGGAACTGGCATCATGGGGTCATGAGTATGTCAGGTAAGACCCTGGAGCTGGGGAAATAGCTTAGTTGGTAGAGTGCTTGCCTTGCATGCACAAGGCCTAGGTTCAATTCTCAGCACCGCAAAACAACAACAACAAGACCTCTTGGGAATCTGAATGGGACTCAGGCATAATTCAAAGTTCTGCTTTAAGATATGTATTTTAGACTATGTGCACATTGAATTTCCTGGGCACTAAATTCCTTGACCCACAGGGAACTGTTTTCCTTAAAACTGTGCTCCCTTAATGTTCTATGCCTTATACATAGGCATTTGGCAGGAGAAGTGGCTAAGGAGTGGCAGGAGCTGGATGATGCAGAGAAAGTACAGCGGGAACCACTGCTTACCCTGGTGAAGGAGATTGTTCCGTACAACATGGCCCACAATGCAGAGCATGAGGCCTGTGACCTGCTCATGGAAATTGAGCAGGTGGATATGCTGGAGAAGGACATCGATGAGAATGCATATGCAAAGGTCTGCCTCTATCTCACCAGGTAAGAGAGCATAGTAGAGATGGGTGGCAAGTGTGCCCTTCCTAGCATTTCTTTCTTGGTTGTGCCCGTTTTTTTTCCTAAACCATATACCTCAAGGGTCGCATTAGGCTGTAGTTAGTTTGATAATGTTCATGAATTTCTTGAGAACAGAGATTTGGTGTCTCTTCAGTACTGGTCTCCAGCATCTAGCATAGTGCTTGGTGTATAGTAGGCATTTGGTCTTTATTTTGGGGTAAGTGAAATAAATGGGATAAATGAATGTCTGAGACTTTCTGAATTTTATTATTTTTAAACTTTGTAGTTGCGTGAATTATGTGCCAGAGCCCGAGAACTCTGCCCTACTGCGTTGTGCCTTGGGTGTGTTCCGAAAGTTTAGCCGTTTCCCTGAAGCCCTCAGATTGGCACTGATGCTCAATGACATGGAGTTGGTAGAAGACATCTTTACCTCCTGCAAGGATGTGTATGTAGAAAAGAAATTGGCACAGGAAGACATAAGCTTATGCAAGGGACGTTTGCACAAGGAGCTGGGACTTGTAGTTCTGGTTAAGGATAAGGGGCTTTCCTGTACCCTTAAGGAATGATAGTGAGCAGTAATGATGGCTGTCTACCACAGGGTGGTACAGAAGCAAATGGCATTCATGTTAGGACGACATGGGGTATTCCTGGAACTGAGTGAAGATGTAGAGGAGTATGAAGACCTGACAGAGATCATGTCCAATGTACAGCTCAACAGCAACTTCTTGGCCTTAGCTCGGGAGGTGAGACTCTTTGCCCTTTCTCATTCAGGCTTTTTGGTTGTAATTCTGTCTCTGCCATTTGATCTCCCTGACTATCCCTCTGACTTGGCTTTCTCTGGTTTGAGTTGCCATTCAGTGGGATAACAAAGAGGACAACTGGGGGAAGCAGTTGTGACTCTTTAGCTTCTTTATCTTCAGCTGGACATCATGGAGCCCAAGGTGCCTGATGACATCTATAAAACCCACCTAGAGAATAACAGTGAGTAGCTCTCTCTGTGTGGGGATTAGAAGATTGTTAATGGTTCCCCTAGTATTGGGAGTGATGGCTTGGCTAATCTGCTTATCAAGGGCTTGGACTTCCATGAATCTTTTTTCTAGGTTGCTGTCTAGGGCATAGTTAGAAGATCCTAAGGGGCCAGCTTAGAACCAAAGACAGGTTGCTATGCTATGTCCTTTTTTTTTTTTTCCCCCTACTCTAAACCTTTCCTTTCTTTCCTGTGCAGGGTTTGGGGGCAGTGGCTCTCAGGTGGACTCTGCCCGCATGAACCTGGCCTCTTCTTTTGTAAATGGCTTTGTGAATGCAGCTTTTGGCCAGGACAAACTGCTGACTGATGATGGCAATAAATGGCTTTACAAGAACAAAGACCATGGTATAATTCTGTTACTACTTTTATATGTGTGTTGTTTTGGTCACTCTTTTTGTCCTGCTAGAGTCATGTTACTTGATAAGGGATTCACAGTATAGTTCCTTGGGGAGCCCTTTATAATAGTTTCCTAAGGGCAGGATCCTTTTAAGGCTGCTTGATTCTTCCTTGGTACAGGAATGTTGAGTGCAGCTGCATCCCTTGGTATGATTCTGCTGTGGGATGTGGATGGTGGCCTCACCCAGATTGACAAGTACCTGTACTCATCTGAGGATTACATTAAGGTTGGTCTGGGCATAGCCTGCTCACTGGGGACTTCTCCTTATTATGTTCTAGTGTCTTCCAGTTTTTTATTCCCAGTTAAATCAGGTGCTACACTGAGGCCTACGTTGCGTGTTTTTTGGTGAAGAAGATAGAGTAGCTGAGTAAAGAATCTGTTTGTGCTTTGCAGTCAGGAGCTCTCCTGGCCTGTGGAATTGTGAACTCAGGGGTCCGGAATGAGTGTGACCCTGCCCTGGCATTGCTTTCAGACTATGTTCTCCACAACAGTAACACCATGAGACTTGGTTCCATCTTTGGGTGAGAATTCTCACTTCTGGTAGCGTTCAACTGGGACAGGAACTGGGCCCATTTCACCTTTGTATTGCCAAGGATTGCCACCATGTCACTGAATATTTGGCTCTTGGTGGTTTTGTTTTGCTTTTGTTGAGGGAGGTGCTGGTGGTGGTTCTGGGGATGGGGATCTAACCCAGGGCCTCACACTAAGTCGGCACTCTTCCACTGAGCTACATCCCTAGCCCAGTGTGGATGTTTGTTGACATGGTGAACGAATGACCAGTCCTCTCTGGTTCTTTATTGTCTTGTCCTTGGGTACATGTTGGGGACTGCCTCTCCCTGGCTTTGCAGGCTAGGCTTGGCCTATGCTGGCTCAAATCGTGAAGATGTTCTAACATTGCTGCTTCCTGTGATGGGAGATTCCAAGTCCAGCATGGAGGTGAGTAGAGGCTGTTGGTCTTTTATAGTAGCTAGGAAGGGTACTCTGATTACTCTCTCTGATAACTACTGAAAAAGAGGTATATGTGTGTGTGTTCATATATGAGCTTGCACATGTTGTGGGGGTGGTCAACCTCAGTGAAATCCCTTAGAACTGGGATTTCAAGCCCAGCTGAAGCTAAAGAGTTAACATTTTGGTATTGAGTTCTAGCCCTTGGGGATCCTTAAGGCTGGAGGATGGAGTAGCTTAATGCAGTTTAGGGTGATGATTGTATCAGTCAGTTTTCTGTTATAACAAGATATCTGAGATAGTCAATTTATAAATGGAAAAACTTGGCTCATAGTTTTGGAGTTGCAGTCCGTGATTGAGCAGACCCATTGCTTTTGGTGAAGTAGCATATCATGGTAGGAGCATGTAGCTGAACAGAATTGTTCACCTCACCACAAGTCATGGGGCACAGACAGAGGGAAAGGAAGAGCCCAGGGTCCCACAGTCCCTTTCACAGCACTCTTCAGTGACCTAAAGACCTTCCATTAGATCCTGCCTATTAGTTTCTACCACTTGCCAATAGCGCCACCTTGGGGACCAAGCCTTTAATACATGGGCCTTTGAGGGACCTTCCAGATCTTAACTGAAGCAGTGATTCTCTTCAGTGTTTTAGTCATTGGCCAACCTTAAATTTTCTTATCAGTACAGTTGTTTTAGTGATGTGTAAATACAGTATGATGGCTAAAAGTAGAGGTTTTAGAGTTAAAAAGACATGAGTTCAAATTGTGCCATCTCTGCTTAGAAGCAGTATGATCGTGGACTCATAAGTCAATCTCTTTAGACCTCATTTTTTTCATCAGTGAAAGAGGGAATAACGACCTGTTTATGGAGTCATTGTGAGGATTAAATGTCAAAAAAAACCCCCAAAAAACTGCAAAGCAGTTGGTACAGCGGCAAGCATGTAGTAAGTACTCAGTGAAGAGTCGCAGCTCTTGTTTTTTGGACGTATCAGACACCAGTTATTATTTGGTCTGGTTAGGGAGGATGTCTTACAATGGACTGTGGGAGTCAGATATCTTGAATCAAGACAGATAAGTATTTTAAAAGCTTACTATGTGTAATATTGGCTTTCTTATTTCTAGGTGGCAGGAGTGACAGCTTTAGCTTGTGGAATGATAGCAGTGGGATCCTGCAATGGAGATGTCACTTCCACTATTCTTCAGACCATCATGGAGAAGTCGGAAACTGAGCTCAAGGATACTTATGCCCGTTGGCTTCCTCTTGGCCTGGGCCTCAATCACCTGGGTGAGGGGACATCTGTTTAGTCAGAGGGCTGACAGTAAATATGTCAGACTAAGCTGGATGGAAGCAAGTGTTCTCTGACCCCTTGATTTTTCCTGTAGGGAAGGGTGAGGCCATTGAGGCGATCCTTGCTGCTTTGGAGGTTGTGTCAGAACCATTCCGCAGTTTTGCCAACACACTGGTAGATGTATGTGCCTATGCAGGTCAGTGTCTTTGATACCCTGTCTTATGATCCCTCCCCCACATTGTTTCTCCTTTGTTGTTCATTTTGATATGCTTTAGTTTTGTTAGGCTTCTCCCATTTACAAAGTAAGTTTTTCCTTGATGCCTTCTCATTTCTCTCTTCTCACCCTACCACAGGCTCTGGGAATGTGCTGAAGGTGCAGCAGCTGCTTCACATTTGTAGTGAACACTTTGACTCCAAGGAAAAAGAGGAAGACAAAGACAAGAAGGAAAAGAAAGACAAGGACAAGAAGGAAGCCCCTGCTGATATGGGAGCACATCAGGTTAGGAGGGCAGCTGGGCACTCTCAGAGGGAGGCTTTGAGAAAAGATGAGCATGTAGGAGAACAGCTTTGGCTTTGTTTTAGAGTGTGTTTGGGTATTACCATGTTTTGAAATAGCAAGAGACTGGGTTCTGTCCATGAGGGGCAAGGGTGTTTTGACTTTTCTTCTCAGATGGGTCTTTTTGAGTCAAGGAAGTCAAGGATTATTATTATTTTTTCTTTCTTTCCTGGAGCTTAGTGGATTCTGCTGTTTCTTCAATTACAGGGAGTAGCTGTTCTGGGTATTGCCCTTATTGCTATGGGAGAGGAGATTGGTGCAGAGATGGCACTACGAACCTTTGGCCATTTGGTGAGTAAAGACAGAGAAGATTTTTTTTTTTTTTTTTTTTTTGTGGTGCTGGGATTGAACCCCCAGGGTCTTGTGCAATCAGGGCAGTTGCTCTACTACTCAGCTATACCTCCACCCCTAGAATATTACTAATTATGATGACTAGAGGAGACTCTTGAGGGATTTTCTAGGTAGAGAAATGATCTTTTTGTGGTGCCCTTTCTACAGAAGTGAAGTCTTCTTTTTACTCATCAGCCCATTCCTATAATTGATTTTCCCTCATTTCTGTCATTGTTTTCTTTAACACCAGCTGAGATATGGGGAGCCTACACTCCGGCGAGCTGTACCTTTAGCACTGGCCCTAATCTCTGTTTCGAATCCACGACTCAACATTCTAGATACTCTAAGCAAATTCTCTCATGATGCTGATCCAGAAGTTTCCTACAATTCCATCTTTGCTATGGGCATGGTGGGCAGTGGTGAGTACAAGGCAGAAAATGATGGTAAGCAGATTGGGAGAGGATTCGATATTCTTTAGACTCTATCATTGTTAACATTTCCAGGTACCAATAATGCCCGGCTGGCTGCGATGCTGCGCCAGTTAGCCCAATATCATGCTAAGGACCCCAACAATCTCTTCATGGTGCGCTTGGCACAGGTAAAAAACAAAACAAAAAAAAATAGAACTGTTCTCCTTGAAGTGTGCCAAGGGAGTGGTGGAGTATGGGCTGGGGGGGAAGACGTGAGCAATTTGACCAGGTTAGGTGATGTCTCCTCTACTGCTTTTTTTTTTTTTTTGTAGGGCCTGACACATTTAGGGAAGGGCACGCTTACCCTTTGCCCTTATCACAGTGATCGGCAGCTTATGAGTCAAGTGGCAGTGGCTGGTCTGCTCACTGTGCTTGTCTCTTTCCTGGATGTTCGAAACAGTGAGTTCCTGTCAGAAATATCATATTGTGGCATGTGACACTCTGTTTCTACCTCTTCCAGGGCCACCTTGGCAATTTAGGATCAAGACCCTAAGTTTACTCTGTAGTATTCTAGGTTCTTTGGGCCTGTAATGGCTCTCATAAAACCTTTTCTCCCATATTTTTTGATCTGGCCTAAAAAGGTTTGATTAGCCCAGGGTCTGTTGCTAAATGACTAGGAAAAGTGATTCTCAAGTCTTGAGGCTGTGGATAAAGGGAGGAAGGGCATCTTGGGTTAGTAAGTAAGGTTATATGAGGACAGTGTGGGTTCAGCTGAAGATGGCTTAAAGGGTCAAGGCTGGAGTGGGATACCAAGGTTCAGGTCAGGTTTACTTTGTTGTCTATAACAGTTTTTCCTGTGTGCTTCCCTCAGTCATTCTAGGCAAATCGCACTATGTATTGTATGGGCTGGTGGCTGCAATGCAGCCCCGAATGCTGGTTACCTTCGATGAGGAGCTGCGGCCATTGCCGGTGTCTGTTCGTGTGGGCCAGGTGAGGGGTTGAGGGGAGGGCTCAGTCTGTACTCTAGGACTTGGAGAATGCACATATAATCTTGCTTCTCTGAAACTGGTGTGGGGATTGGGGTGTTGCTTCTCTCCCATTGGCAATCCCTTCATTTTAGTTTTCTCATCCCACAGGCAGTGGATGTGGTGGGCCAGGCTGGCAAGCCTAAGACCATCACGGGGTTCCAGACACACACAACCCCAGTGTTGTTGGCACATGGGGAACGGGCAGAATTGGCCACTGAGGAGTTTCTTCCTGTTACCCCCATTCTGGAAGGTTTTGTTATCCTTCGGAAGAACCCCAACTATGACCTCTAAGTGGCCACCAGGGGTGGACACTGCTCCAGACCGTTGGGGGAATTGTTACCTCCTATTCTTTTGTTACTGAGTGAGATAATTTGTTCAATAAAGACCTTTATCCCCAAGGTCTCTGTCTATTTTCTGGGGTATCATGGCCCAGGGTTAGACTAGAGTGTGAAATTGATATGAGAGAGCATTGTTTGGAGCAACCCTGAGCCTAGAGTAGTAGGGAGGCTGTCCTGAATCAAAGGAACTAAGCTCCTCTTTTTCCCCACACCTTCTTGATCATCTTCTGTTTTTATTTTTTTAGAACCCTTGAAAAGCTGATAAATATAATGAGTCTTCTTTATAGGAATTACACATGTAAAAGTTTTTTACATTAACTTTTTTTTTTTTTGATATTGGAGATATAATCCTTGGTGGTTTATCACTGAGCCGTATCCCCAGCCCTTACTGTTTTTTATTTTGAAACTGAGTTTCACGGGGAAGTTGCTTTGGGCCCTGCTAAATTGCTGAGGTTGGCCTTGAACTTGTGATCCTTTTGTCTTGGCCTTCCAAGTTGCTGGGATTACAGGCGTGTGCCACCTACCTAACTTTACACAAACTTTTAGGAATTTCTAAGGAACTTGTTGATCCTGTGTTCCCCACCCTATCACACCCAAGCCCATTATCTCATAACTTGGGCCTAAGGATGCCCGAGAATGAACAGTTCTTCTCTTTAATTACTTGTGCTGCTGAGAAGGACATCTTTATCTCTGTGACCTACCCTCTTTCACTCTCATAGGATTTGATCATATTAACATCTACTTTTTGCTGTCCTTGTATAAACTAGATAAAAAGCCTGACCCTGATCTTCCTCTTAGTATAGAAATGGGAAAGAGGAGTGGCCTCCTTTCTGGAACATAATCATCCTTGATCTGCCATGCTTCTTTCTAGTGGGGCTGGTACAATATTGCTATACCCCTGCTTAGGGCTTGAATCTCTGGAGATGCAGGGTGTATGGAGGGGATCATGTCCTGTAAGATAATCATAGCTAACATTTTATCCAATACTGTAAATTTAATCTTCCAACAGTAGCTAGTACTAAATAGGTTTTTTTATAAATATTAAAAGAATAACTATTCTTCATGCTACTGAGACTTCATAACAATTTTTAGGTAGTTATATCTCCATGTTATTGAGAAGGGAAGTTTGGAGAAGTTTATAAGTCATATAAGTGATAGAGACCAGGACTGGAATCTTAAGTCCATTTGACTCTAAAGCCCATGCACTTTTTCACTATATTAATCTGTCTGTATTGGAGACTTGAGAGACTCATTTTAACTCAAGGCCTTACCCGGAGAAGCAGCAACAACTTTGATTGAATGTCTCCATGTCTTGCTTTTGCTTGAAAGCCTGTAAAATGGGCACAGTGGTGCTCGCCTGTAATCCCAGTGACTCAGGAGGCTGAGGCAGGAGGATTGTGAGTTTGAGGCCAGCCTCAGCAACTTAGTGAGACCCTCTCTCAAAATTTAAACAACAACAACAAAAACCCCACCAGGATATAGGTCAATGGTAAAAGCACTGTTGGGTTCGATCCCCAGTACTAAGAAATAGTTGAAACATTGGGCATCATCAGGCCTGTTGTCCCTCTTTAATGTGACTCCTGTTTTGGCTCTTAAACTTTCACATTCAGTCATTTATTCAGTAACATATCTGTAGGGCTTTACTCTGCATTGGACATTAGATGTTTGTGGGAATGCAAAGCTAGTGGGGAAAAAAAGCCTACCTTCAAAAAACTTATAATGGGGGAAAAACATGAAAACAATTGTGATGTCTTATGATCAATACTCTACTGAAATGTGAACAAGTTTCCCTGAGATCATTAAAATAGGGCCCAAGTGCCTGGTTTAGTCAGGGGAAAGTTATTTGAGAAAATAGATTTGGAGAAAGATGAATTTGTACAGAGGAATAAAAAAGGTTAGATATGGCTTAGGGAGTAGAAATTCAAGGAGGGAGGAAAAGCTATTTTCAGAAATCATGGATAATTTGGTTTGACTAAGTATATAGATAGGGTCTGGTGGGTGGGGGAAGTGTGGAAGGAGATTCTTCTGAGACCTGGATCAAGCCAGGTTTGAAAGAGCTTTGTTAAAAGAATTCAAGAGTATCTTTTAAATAGAGACCACTGAGTAAGAGCAGGCAAGTGATCTACATGATCTACTCTCTGGGGGAAGAAGCTCACTCTGGAGCTGTGGAGATCAGACAACCGAATGAATGAATGAATAAAATAGAGCAGTAAAAGTGGGAGATGGAAAAGGGGAGAAGAAAGTTTTTTTTTTTTTTTTTTAAGATATTTTTTATATTTAGTTTTTAGTTTTTGGTGGACACAACATCTTTATTTCTATGTGATGCTGAGGATCAAACCCAGCACCCCGCACATGCCAGGCAAGCGCACTATGGCTTGAGCCACATCCCCAGCCCCAAGATTTTTTAGTTGTAGTTGGACATAATAACTATTTTTTTATGTGGTGCTGAGGATCGAACCCACTAACTCACACATGGTAGGCAAACACTCTACCACTGAGCCACAACCCCAGCCCTAAGAAAGTTTTTAAAAAAAATAAAATTTGATTTGATTTGATTTTGGTCCACAGGACCTGGGGTCTGATTAGATACAATACATTGAATGGGAAGGAATGTAGTATGACTCATGTAGGGCACTATTCATTGCAAGAAACAGCAAAAACATTGAAGCGGGGGAGGGGGATTTTCATGTAGGGACCTTTGAGAAATTCTTATCTGGCCATTTGCAATCTGAGATGCCTGTAGGGGTGATTAGGTAAAGCTGCCTTAGTACCTTGTTCTGATGAGTTCAAGGAAGTGGTTTCTGATTTAGCAATGGATTGAGGGACTTGTGGTGTCATGCCACACATGTCATTTATTGGGTACACAGTAATTGATTTTTATTTAACAGTTTGCTTAGGAAAAAAAGTAGAGAAAAAAAAGTGGGCATTAGAGTAAGGTCTAGGTGCCCTTCATATACAGTGGAAAGAATAATAGACTATTTTTTGTAGATCACACAGCTCACTTATAAGTGACCAGTTCACCATTGGTGCTGAAAATGGTGGGAAGGATACCCTTTGCTAACTAACTACCAAAGCGCTGTTTTAAGCACTTTCACATGAAATCACAACTCCTTTAATCCTCACAATCCAAGAGTGGATGTTACCATTGTGAGAAAAAGCACAGTGGTTAAAAAGTTTAGGACAGGAGCCAGATTAGTTTCAAATCTTTCCATTTTACAACAGATAGTAAGTAGGCAATAGGCATGCAGCTAGGTAATAAGTAATGGAGCTTGAGTTAAAACCCAAGAAAGCTGACTCCCAGTACCGTTTTCCACTCTAGGACTGTCCCTTCTGACCTCCAAGATTTGGCTGCCTGGCAAAGGTCTCGCAGTTGCTGCTTCTGTCCTTATTCTGAATTTTTCATGACTGACTTCTGCCCCTCCGTAGGAGTGGCTGATTTTTGTAAACAACGAGGCTACTCAAGTTACTTCTTTAGTTAGAATGTTTCAATTCTTCTAGGGTAACATTTAATTTCTTTTGTGAAGCCTTTCAATGATCTAATGTACACTATTTTAAAAGGCTGAATAATAAGTATTGTACCATAATTTATTTACCCAGCACCAAGTTTAATTTTAGTATTCTCAACTTCGGGTTGGCACCTCGCCGAGCACTTAGTATGCACTAAATAAATGCTTGAGCAAAGTATGAATGAACTAAAGAACCGCCAAACAGCCAGAGAAAGGGGTCGGTCTGGGAGTTCCAGAGTTCGGAAGGGGACACGGGGGCGGGTAGTAGCTGTCACGTGACGGGGCGGGGCAAATCCCATGTGCTCCCCGGCGCTGGGCGCCCGGCGCGGCTCCGCCCTCGGCGCCGGTCACGTGGGGGCGCCGGCTGCGCCTGCGGAGAAGCGGTGGCCGCCGAGCGGGATCTGTGCGGGGAGCCGGAAATGGTTGTGGACTACGTCTGTGCGGCTGCGTGGGGCTCGGCCGCGCGGACTGAAGGAGACTGAAGGTAAAGCCGCCATGTCCGGGCTCGACCCGGCCCCCCACCCCTCCCCCCGCATCCGCCGCCATCCGGGCAGGGACCGGCCACCCTGCGCCGCCGCCCCGGCGCCCTGGCCCCAAGGCCCAAAACCGGGCCCCGGCCCCCCGGGGCCCGATCCCCGGCCCACGTGTGCCCGGCCTGGCCCGGCCTGGCTGCGAGTGGGGGTGGGGGAGCGCGGGGCCGAACCGTGCGGGCCCTGCGGGCTGGGAGGGCGCCCGGCTCGCTGGAAGCGATATGCCATCTCCACCCGACCCGAGGAGGCCCGGCAGCCTGCGGGCACAGGCACGGCGGCTCCCGGCCTGTCGCCCCCTCCCCCCTTCGCGGCCCGGCCGCCGGGAAGTGACACGTTGTTCTTTGGCACTGGCCGGCGCTGCGCAAG
>NW_025999969.1:803448-822184 GCF_001458135.2 Marmota marmota marmota
TGCGCAAGGAGGGCGCAGGGGAGGGAGGCGGCGGCGGCGGGCAGGGAGGAGCCCCCAGCCCCGCCCGCCCTTCCAGGCCGACCCTCACTTGCCTGAAACCGGCTTCTCTGTGGCCGCCGCCCGCCTGGCCTTTTAGGGCCTGACTCCCGCCCTTCCTGGCCTACACTCCTGGGCGGCGGCAGGCTTCGCCTCTGGCTCCGCGCGGGTGCCTCCGCGGCAGGGATACCTTGTGTGTTCCCGGGTGGTGGGGGGTGGGGACACCACGGCCGAAGCTGCCTGCTCCGTTTGTGATCCGGGAGCCTGGTGCCAGCGAGACCTGGAATTTCCGGTCTGGTTGGTCTTGGGCCCCGCGGAGCCAGGTTGATACCCCTCACCTCCCAACCCCAGGCCCTCGGATGCCCAGAACCTGTAGGCCGCACCGTGGACTTATTCTTTACCGAGGGGGTGAGTGTGGGGGCTGTTTCAGCAGGGCCCGGGTGTGGGGTTGGATGTGATGCGTGTTTGACAACATGTTGGTGGGGACACAGGCTGAATCTTTTCTGCTCCTTCACTCCCTTGGCACCTCCTGGGCTCCGTGTTGAACCCAGCCCTTGCTTCAACCCTTATCCCTCCCACTCAGTTTGCTTTATGCTTGGGTCTCTTCCCTTTTCCAAGCTCCACTCTTTCCTAACAGGTGCTGGGGGGACCCTGATGTGGCACCAAATGAAATGAACAAAGCTCCACAGCCCACAGGCCCCCCACCCACCCCATCCCCTGGACTCCCACAGGTAATTAGGGAGGAATTAGCAGGACTGGGATGGGGGTGGGGGAGACCAGGCAGTCCGACAGGAGCAGGTTTCAACCTCTGGATTTTCCCAGCCCCATCTGTGTCAGGGCAAAGTGCAGCTGCCTGCTGCCAAACTGAGACAGGGCCCATGGCTGTCTCTGGGGGCTGTCACAGGGAGGGGGTATGTAGACTGCTGAGGCTCTTGCCGCAGATCTGCTCCCCTTATTTCACCAGCTTGGGTTTCAGCCCCAACCGGGCTTCCCCTCTTGCTGAACTCTGGTCTCCCCCCTTCAGCCAGCGTTTCCCCCGGGGCAGACAGCACCGGTGGTGTTCAGTACGCCACAAGCAACACAAATGAACACGCCTTCTCAGCCCCGCCAGGTGAGGGGCTTTGGGAGGGGAGTAGGGGGCCTGGGTGGAAACTGGAAAGCTTCTGCAAATTTGGGCCTAGGATGGAAACTGGAAGCTGTGTACCTGGCCCCAACTTCCTGACAGTTGCTTTGTGTTCTTTCATCTGGCTCTGCACTTTGTGCTATTGATTTTGGTGACTGGTCCCTTGAGGAAGTATGTAGTTGGTGAGGGTGGCATTATTGGGGTCCTTATGCGTGAGATTGGGGACAGTGCTATGGGCCCTGCTGCCAACTCTTGCTTTCCTATTCCCTTTTCCTGGGAGGTTGCTATTGCTCTGTTCCCCTTTCCTATTTTTCTTTGGACTGTGTTGAGAAAAACATTCCAGCTAGTTATTGCCTTTATCTCTTCCCCAAGTTCTTCCTCACTAAGTAGGATTCTTTCCTACCTCCTTCATTTTGCCCCCATCACCTTGGGGATAATTCTCTTCTTTCCTATCCCCATGTGCTCTCAGGGAGGATTCAGGTCTCTGCAGGTAATACCCCTTTCCTAATCCTGGACTGTCTCCTGATCTCAACCCTGCCCTCTATCTAGTCAGGGGCTAGACACAGATTGGGGGTCTTTAGGGTGGGGACTTATTTGCTGTTTAGGTCTTGAGTTTGAGCTGAGTTATGCATGTAGGGGCTAAATATTGAAGAATGAGTATCTGGAAACTGGGAGACTTGCATGTTAGCAGTTAGCTGCTCAGTGCCTTAGGTGGAACAGTGCATGCTGGGGAGTGTGTTGCCTGAAAGGGCCTTACTTTAGGCATGATGCATCTGTTTGTTAGGAATCCTCTGCAGAGGGGTAGTCTGGTGGAGGTGACATGAGTATGCATGGCAGTGAGTAATTAAATATACACATGGGTACAAGGTGTTCATCTGAATTTGGAGGGTATGAGTGAGTACAAGAGGCCACTTAACCCTTAGCTGATCAAGTGGGTTTTGGAAGGATTGGTCTCCATGCTCTGAAGCCCACAGTACTTCTCTCCAGAATACAGAGACATTGTAGAGTGCTAATTTTGCTGTTCAAGTTCCTCCCCTTCCTGATGCTAACTGCTTTCTTCCCTCCTGACAGCACTTCTACCCTAGCCGGGCCCAGCCCCCAAGCAGTGCAGCCACCCGAGTGCAGAGTGCAGCCCCCGCCCGCCCTGGCCCAGCTGCCCATGTTTACCCCGCTGGATCCCAAGTAATGATGATCCCTTCCCAGATCTCCTACTCAGCCTCCCAGGGGGCCTACTACATCCCTGGACAGGTGAGGCTGGAAGTTTGGTGTCTGTAAGCCACAGACCTTGTACCCCAATCCTTATTACTCCCACCCTGACCCTCTAGTCCCATCTCTTCTCCAGGGGTGGAACTGCTTGTTTTACTTTGTCATTTTAGTCTGATATGGTGCTGGTAAGCTCCCCTCAACTCCTCTTCCCTCTTCCTCCCCATCCCCCACTAGGGGCGTTCCACATATGTTGTCCCGACACAGCAGTACCCTGTGCAGCCAGGAGCTCCAGGCTTCTATCCCGGTGCAAGCCCCACTGAGTTTGGGACTTACGGTAAGCGGGGGAAGGAGTCAGGTGAGAATGTCTTAGAAAGCATCCAAATTGATTTATTGCTTTCTAAAGCATAAGACCCTTCCTAGGCGTGGCTATTGGTCTAAATATAATAGGGCTAATAGGTGGTAGGGATTGATGCTCAATATTTAACTGGTGTTGGTGGGTGAGGGGAGATTTGATCCTCTTCCAACAGAATTGAAGTCTCCATGTCAAGAAATGTAGGGTTTGGGGGCTGGGCCTGTAGCTCAGCAGCAGAGCGCTTGCCTAGCATGTGTGAGGCACTGGGTTTGATCCTCAGCATGACATTAAAAAGAAAAAGAAAGGCATTCTGTCCATCTACAACTACAAAAAGAAATTAAAAAAAAAAAATTGGGTTTGGTTCCAGCTCCAGAACCTGTTAGTGGACTTTCCTTGTGATACTCTTTCTGTGGTCAGGGGTTGGCATATAGTATGATTTGGGGAGGTTTTTGTAGATGTGTTTTATTTATGTTCTAGGAAGGGATTAGTCTGTTTTTTATGCCAGTGGTTTCTAAAATTTTTTTCTACCAGGAAAAATTTTGAGTATGTATCTTTAATGCATGTATACTTGTGTTTGTGTATACGTATGGCTAATTTAAGTAACACTGTGTCAGTTGTTGAAAAAAAGTGGAAATTATGGATGAGATTACAGGTACATCTCATTTTGGAGACCATTGCTTTGAGGAATTAACTTGTCTTTATCCTGAACCCAGTTCATACTGTTTTTTGTGTGTTTGTTTTCTTTCCCCCTGCAAAGGGGCAGGATGCTAGAACTGGACTTAGGTTGAGTTGAACACAGAGTTAGCAAATCTCTTATTTCTCATTCCCAGCCAAAGAGCTGATTCTTTTTCAGCTTCACAGTACATGTGTGCGAATTGCTGGGGCTAGAGTGCTTACATGGAGTCCCTTGTGGAATAGAATAGAGACTTCCAGGTAGCTGGTGTGTGGTGGGGAAGGAGTGTCTGCCTACAAGGGGTGGGTGTGTGTGCGCGCAGCGCGCGTGCGCGTGTGTTTGCGTGTATGTGTCAGTATCAGGAATTCTTGTAAACGCGGTTCAGACTGGTTCCCCAGCTTTGACAGACACCTAATTCCCTGGGGGAGGAGGGCGGGACAGGGCAAGGGGCTGGCTTGGGTGATGAGAGGTTCTGGAGGTTGGAAGTCTTCAAGCAGGCATTAGTATATAGTTGGGCCTTGACGCCGCCACCATTCTTTCTTTCTGTCCCCCTCTCCCAAGCTGGCGCCTACTACCCAGCCCAAGGTGTGCAGCAGTTTCCTGCTGGCGTGGCCCCCGCCCCAGTTTTGATGAACCAGCCACCCCAGATTGCTCCAAAGAGGGAGCGTAAAACGGTGAGTAGCTGCAGGCAGGGGGCTCTGGGACAGAGAGAAAGGTCTTTAACTGATGGTATGCAGAGAGAGTGGGGGGTGTCACAGAATGTTCAGGTTCTTTGTAAGGTACTAAGGTACCTTGGTGTAGACTCAACTCATGGGAAGACTGAAGTGGGTAGCAGGGAAATTCCCATGAGACTTGGGCTCTGGTAGGGGGTTCATAAGAACTATGCTTGGTTTTGGGTTTCTGATAGCTTGTCTTGGAAATGGTTTGTTTTCTGTGGCCCCACCCCCCCACCACCCCCTAGTCCTGGAAGCTCTGGAGGCCTCCGCCTCTGCTCAGTCCTCAAGCCCTGGGCGTGGTGCCCAGAATAGGGTGCCAGGGCTGGGGAAGCCGCTGAGTCACCCTGGCTCCACCCACTGGATCTGGGCCCTGCCCCCAGAGATCAGGCCGACTAGCCACAAGTGAGCCAGCTGGGTGCTAGATGGGGGTCCTGGGCCCCAGGGTGTGCAGCCACTGACTTGGGGACTGCTGGCCAGGGCAGAGGTGAGGGAGGGAGGGGCATTGTGATGTACAGGGCTGCTCTGTGAGGTTAAGGGTCTCTTAGGGGTGGGGGCTAGGGCAGGGACTGCAAGAGCAGCTGGATGGGTTGACAGTAGAACTTATGGGGTTTCTGGCACCTACCCACCTACTGCCAAGTAGGGGGTGGGGGGTTGGCCCAGAGTCTTAGGAGTGGGGCAGGGTGGAGAGGTGGGCTCCTCCTGCTTCCCGGTCATTCCATAGCTTTCTCTTCCCCAGATTCGAATTCGAGATCCAAACCAAGGAGGGAAGGATATCACTGAGGAGATCATGTCAGGGGCCCGCACTGCCTCCACACCCACCCCTCCCCAGGTACTGCCTCCTTTTTTGAGTGATAGCTTGACTGGAATGACTTTTCTATCTTGAGCTCCTAAGTACCTTGTGTATTTCCTGAAGGGTTTTGTTTCCCTGCTTTCCTGAATTTCTAGGCAGCGTTAAAGTAGAAATGGCCTAGTAAAGAAGGGTTGTGGGATTGTTCAGTGCAAACTTGGTAACCCTTTGTGTCCTGCAGACGGCGGGAGGTGGTCAGGAGCCTCAAGCTAATGGGGAGACGCCCCAGGTTGCTGTCATTGTCCGGCCAGGTAAGAAAGCCAGTGGGAAGGAGCTTTTATGGGAAATAGTGTGTGGCAATTGGAAATTCCAGGAAGGTGGATTGACTTGAACTGGGTACTACAGAAGAATGAGGTTTTGGGTAGTAGATTGAAGGGTGGGTGGTATTTTAGATGAGAAGGGGAAATAATTTCAATGTGAAGTTTGAAGGGTGGGATGGAAATGTTCAATTAGGAGTGTTCTGGGTAGGAGGAGAAGTAATAACAGTGAAGGACTTGGCTTCAGATACTCATTCTTCCTTCCTGTGGTGCAGATGACCGGTCGCAGGGAGCAATCACTGGGGGCCGGTCAGGTCTGCCTGGCCCAGAGCACAGCCCTTCAGAATCCCAGCCTTCATCACCTTCTCCAACCCCATCACCCCCCCCAATCTTGGAACCGGGGTCTGAGCCTAATCTCGGAGTCCTTTCTATTTCTGGGGACACTATGACAACGGGGATGATACAAATGTCTGTAGAAGAATCTACCCCTATCTCCTGTGAAACTGGGGAGCCATACTGCCTCTCTCCAGAACCCACTCCTCTTGCTGAACCTATACTGGAAGTAGAAGTGACACTTAGCAAACCAGTTCCAGAATCTGAGTTCGCTTCCAGTCCTCACCAGGTTCCCACTCCCCTGGCATCTCACAAGTTGGAAATTCATGAGCCTAATGGCATGGTCCCATCTGAGGATCTGGAACCAGAGGTGGAATCAAGTCCCGAGCTTGTTCCTCCCCCTCTTCCGGCTTGCCCTTCCGAATCTCCTGTGCTTGTTGCTCCAACTGCCCAACCTGAGGAACTGCTCAATGGAGCTCCCTCACCACCAGCTGTGGACTTAAGCCCAGTTAGTGAACCAGAAGAGCAGGCCAAGGAGGTTACCGTATCAGTGGCTTCCCCCACCATCCTCTGTGCTGCTCCAGCTTCTCCAGCTTCGGCTCCTCCAGCTATTTCCTCTGCTCAGGAGGAGGGAATGGAGGAAGAAGAAGAGGAAGAAGAAGAAGAAGTAGGAGAAGCTGAGAATGAGAAGGGAGGAGAGGAACTCCTCCCTCCAGAGAGTGCCCCTGTCCCAGCCCACTTGTCCCAGAATTTGGAGGCGCCAGCAGCCACTCAAGGTAAGGTGTTGGCTGGGTGGTGGAGGTGGGGCAAGCTGCAGGGTGGAGCTCTTCTCTTCATTGATGACCTCCCATTTGGGCAGCTTCTCTGAGTTATGGAAGCCCTGTGACTGAACCAACCTAAAAGCTAGAATAAGAACTTTTAAAACTTGTGAGCCTTAGAGTGGGTGGGTTGGGAAGAGAAAGGATTGTACTGTGATTACTTTGTATTTTTTCCATGGGTTTGGGGTACTCTTTAAGTTATTCCCACTTCTTTTTTTTTAAAGTGGCAGTATCCGTGCCAAAGAGGAGACGGAAAATTAAGGAGCTCAATAAGAAGGAGGCTGTGGGAGACCTTCTGGATGCCTTCAAAGAGGTAAGGAAAGCAGCTAATAGGGGAAGGGAGAGGATAGAGTTTGGGTATGAAACAGTGGTTATTTTGCAACCCAAACTGGGTGTTGTATGGTTACAGGTAAACCCAGCAGTACCAGAGGTGGAGAATCAGCCTCCCGTAGGCAATAATCCAGGTCCAGAGTCTGAGGGTAGCAGTGTGCCCCCACGACCTGAGGAAACAGATGAGACTTGGGACTCAAAAGAGGACAAAATCCACAATGCTGAGAACATCCAACCTGGGGAACAGAAATATGAATACAGATCAGGTATGCTGAAGGAAGTGTTGAGAATGACTGATTGTTCGTGTCAGGGCCATAGGAGACAGAAATATGACTGATGCATCTTCTGTTGCAGATCAGTGGAAGCCTCTGAATCTTGAGGAGAAAAAGCGCTATGACCGTGAGTTCCTGCTTGGCTTTCAATTCATCTTTGCCAGTATGCAGAAGCCGGAGGGATTGCCCCATATTACTGATGTGGTGCTTGACAAGGTTGGTGGTTTGATGGGGAGGAGGGTAAGTTTGAGATGAACTGAAGAGGAGCCTGAGGCTCAGAAAGAATAGTCATTAATCTCCGGCTGCTTTTGAGACCTTCTTTGTCTTCTTCGCAGGCCAATAAAACACCACTGCGGTCGCTGGATCCCTCTAGGCTACCTGGCATAAATTGTGGTCCAGACTTCACTCCATCCTTTGCCAACTTTGGCCGACCAGCCCTTAGCAATCGTGGGCCCCCAAGGGGTGGGCCAGGTGGGGAGCTGCCCCGAGGGCCGGTGAGTGGGGCTATCTAAAGAGGCAGATGGGCAAGGTGTCAGGGTCTCAGGTGTGTTTTGTTGCGGGATGGGGAGAAGTCTGCCCTGGAGATGTGTGGTATCGGGGTCATGTGTTGTGCTTCTGAACTTTGTATCTTCACTTGTCCTAATCCCTTGCTTAGCAGGCTGGTCTGGGGCCCAGGCGTTCTCAGCAGGGTCCCCGAAAGGAACCACGCAAAATCATTGCCACCGTGTTGATGACTGAAGATATAAAACTGAACAAAGCAGAGAAGGCCTGGAAACCCAGCAGCAAGCGGACAGCGGCTGATAAGGATCGCGGTGAAGAAGATGCTGATGGCAGCAAAACCCAGGTACTGGCAAGTCCTGCTGTGGGTCTCTATTCCTGCTCTCAGAGATCTGAGCCCACTTTGTTCTCATACTGACCACTAGTACCTAACTCTGTCCCCCCCATCCTCTCATGTCCTTCCCAGCAGCCTTTGTCTCAAAACTTCACTGGATTCTGTGACTTCTCTGTCCCCTCTTCCCTACAGGACCTGTTCCGCAGGGTACGCTCCATCCTGAATAAGCTGACACCCCAGATGTTCCAACAGCTTATGAAGCAGGTGACACAGCTGGCCATTGACACGGAGGAACGCCTCAAAGGGGTCATTGACCTTATCTTTGAGAAGGCCATTTCAGAGCCCAACTTCTCTGTGGCCTATGCCAACATGTGCCGTTGCCTCATGGCGGTTAGTTTCCACTGTTTTCTAAATCTCATCATCTTCTAACTTCTTATCAAGGCTTCTAGAGTCTAGCTTCTGGGTTCCCCTCTTGTTTGTGCTGTTGATGGCAGCCAGGAAGGGGCAGAGTCAGGGTCAGAGGTCTTAGGTGGTTAAAGACTCTTGGTCTTGGGGCTGGGGTTTTGTCTAAGTGGTACATTGCTTGCGGGTTTGATCCTCAGCACTACGTAAAAATAAATAAAATAAAGGTATTGTATCCAATTACAATCAAAAAAATATATTAAGAAGAAGACGACTCTTGACCTTCCTTGCCCTGGACAGGTCTGAGTGTGACATTCTCTTTGACATAACAGCTGAAAGTGCCCACTACAGAAAAGCCAACGGTAACTGTGAACTTCCGAAAACTGCTGTTAAATCGATGTCAGAAAGAATTTGAGAAAGACAAAGATGATGACGAAGTGTTTGAAAAAAAACAAAAAGAGATGGATGAAGCTGCTACGGTGAGAAAACCTACTTTTAAATTAATTACTACCCTCCAGGTACTAGTAGGTTGTAGAATTTGGGTGGGGATAAGGGGGGGGGGTTAATGACATCCTTGGTAGGTGGATCTCTGCCTCTATTGGATATGCATATTAGTAGAGAAGAGTTTTAGCCAATTGGTATCTTTTTGAAATGGATTCCTGTGTGTGACTGGCAGGCAGAGGAACGGGGACGCCTGAAGGAAGAGTTGGAAGAGGCTCGGGACATAGCCCGGCGGCGCTCTTTAGGGAATATAAAGTTTATTGGGGAGTTGTTCAAGCTGAAGATGTTAACAGAGGCTATAATGCATGATTGTGTGGTCAAACTACTCAAGAACCATGATGAAGAGTCCCTGGAATGCCTCTGTCGTTTGCTTACCACCATTGGCAAAGACCTGGACTTTGCAAAAGCCAAGGTAGGGGCACTTCAGTGTGAAAGTGGAAGGCTGAAGCATGTGCGGCCCAGTCCACTGATGACATTCTTGTTAGTCTGGTGGGTCTGTGCTGCTGAGCCACAGCATTGGAAGGGGAGGTATTTATTACAAGTTCCTGACCTGATCTCCTTGCTTCTTCCTAGCCCCGAATGGATCAATATTTCAACCAGATGGAAAAAATCATTAAAGAAAAGAAGACATCATCTCGCATCCGCTTCATGCTACAGGATGTGCTAGATCTGCGACAGGTATGAGCATTCCCTCCTTGCTGCCACCAGTCTGCTACTCCCAGTTCTTAATACTACCATCTGGCCCTTCCTAATAAAATTACAACTGGCTTCCTCTTCACAGAGTAACTGGGTGCCTCGCCGAGGGGATCAGGGTCCTAAGACAATTGACCAGATCCATAAGGAGGCTGAGATGGAAGAGCATCGGGAACACATCAAAGTGCAGCAGCTCATGGCCAAGGGCAGCGACAAGCGTCGGGGTGGCCCTCCAGGCCCACCCATTAGTGAGTTGGAGGCTAGGACGAAGGAGTGGGCAGGAAGGGACTGAGGGGTTATTCTTTCCGCTGATGACTTCTTGTTAGTGCCACGTGTCTGGGCCACTGAGACCCCATGATGGAACTGAGGATCTGAGGAAGGGAGACTTAAGGTGGCCCAAGGGGAAGGGGCTACTAGGATTTATTCATTATTCCAGTATGTCCCCCTTTTTGTCCCAGGCCGTGGCCTTCCACTTGTGGATGATGGTGGCTGGAACACAGTTCCTATCAGCAAAGGCAGCCGCCCCATTGACACTTCACGACTCACCAAGATCACAAAGGTATGGGTATGTGCTCGTGGGGTGGAGGGTAAAGAGGGATCAGGCAAGCATCAAGCTCAGGTTTGGATCTTTGTATGATGGGAGAGGTAGCTGCTGAGTTTTTAGACTCTGTTTAGATTGTTAAAGACAGAACCACTAACTCCTAGGGATTTATTCACATTGGTCTGGGTAAACTGTTAACACATGCCAAATCTGGTCCATTACCTGCTTCTGTATATCCCATGAGACAAGAATAGTTTTTATGTTTTTAAATTGTTGAGAAAAATTAAAAAAATAAGTAATATTTCATGACAGGAATTACATAAAATTTTAATTTCAGTGTCTATAGTTTAATTGTGCTGGGAATGGTGGTGCACTCCTGTAATCCCAACTGCTTGGGAGGTTGAGGCAGGAGGATCTCAAGATCAAGGCCAACCTCTGCAGTTTAGCAAGACCCCATCTTAAAAGAAAAAAAAAATGAAAAAAAGGGCTGGAGATGTAGCTCAGGTAGAGTGTCCCTGGGTTCAATCTCCATTTCCTGATGCATGTATAATGTGTATATATACACACACACACACGTTTTGCTGGAATATAGCCGCATTCATTCCTTTTAAATGTCATCCAGGACTGCTTTCATGCTATAGTGGCAGAATTGAGTAGTTGCAATAGAGACTCTGACTTACAAAGCCCCAAATAATATAAGTAAATTTTTTGCTTTCTGGCCTTTTACAGAAAGTTTGCCTGACCCCTGATCTGGGGTATTCACTACTGGTGTGGCTGTGTGTGGTGGTACTGGCCAAGAACTTTGGTCAGGTCAGACCCAAGATTCTCTACTCCCTTTTCTTCTGCAGCCTGGCTCCATTGATTCCAACAACCAGCTCTTTGCACCTGGAGGGCGACTGAGCTGGGGCAAGGGCAGCAGTGGGGGCTCAGGAGCCAAGCCCTCAGATGCAGGTATGGAAGGCCACTATAAGGAGCTGAGTGGTTATTAATCTAAGCTCTCTTAATGGCAAAGCCTTACCTATACCTATATGAGTGGTTAGGTATGCAGGAGGCATATAGGTGGTGCTAGATGTTTAATTGCTTTCTCAGCCTGGACTTGAGTGTTCTAAACTGGCAAGTTGGAGAAAAAATGCAAGAAAGTGGAGATTTTAATCCAGGTTTTCTGCCTCCCCAGCTTCAGAAGTTGCTCGCCCAGCTACTAGTACATTGAATCGCTTCTCAGCCCTTCAACAAGCAGTACCCACAGAGAGCACAGATAACAGACGTGTGGTGCAGAGGTGAGATTTTCTAGAGGTCTTTGTTCTTGACATTGAGAATACTATGAGTGGGTTTTTCTTGTTTTCCCCAACCTGGGAGTTTCTCACCTGTAATGCTCCAAGCCCTTGGTTAAGTTTAAGGCACATTCCTGATGCCATCAAAGAGGCCCAGCAGTTGCTCAGCATGTTGGGTAATTACATGAGTGAGTTCCTGGCAGTATAGGTAAGAGACAATGTGCCTATCTTTCTTCTAGGAGTAGCTTGAGCCGGGAACGAGGTGAGAAAACTGGGGACCGGGGAGACAGACTAGAGCGGAGTGAACGAGGAGGTGAACGTGGGGACCGACTTGATCGAGCACGGACACCTGCCACTAAGAGAAGTTTCAGCAAAGAAGTGGAGGAGCGGAGTAGAGAGCGGCCCTCCCAGCCTGAGGGACTACGCAAGGCAGCTAGCCTCACAGAGGATCGGGACCGTGGGCGAGATGCTGGTGAGGGGCTGGGAGAATGGAGAAGAAAGGGTGTTGGCTAGTGTGGGACTAGTTGGTCCCTATCTCTCAGGAAGTCCAGGCCCTGTTTGCTAAGAAGACTAGAACTAAAGAATCTGGGATCTGTGTTCTCCCCCCACCCTTCAGTGAAGCGGGAAGCCACCCTACCCCCGGTGAGCCCCCCGAAGGCCTCACTTTCTGAGGAGGAGCTGGAAAAGAAATCTAAGGCCATCATCGAGGAATATCTCCATCTCAATGACATGAAGGTCAGCAGTGGGGGGTGGGCTTGAGCTATTGCCAAGTGGGTAGGGTGGGAGCATATGGGGGTGCAGGGTTTGGACCAGGCTTGACTGCTTTCTCCCTGTGCCCTTTAGGAGGCAGTGCAGTGTGTGCAGGAGCTGGCCTCACCCTCTCTGCTGTTTATCTTTGTGCGGCATGGCATTGAGTCTACGCTGGAGCGCAGCACCATTGCTCGTGAGCATATGGGGCGGCTGCTGCACCAGCTGCTCTGCGCTGGGCACCTTTCTACTGCCCAGTACTACCAAGGGTATGACCAACTTCTGTGGGCCTCCCATATTTCATGTACACATAAATTCTTTTCCCTTTGTTGGGACCCCTGGAACTTTGTGTTTAAGGGTATAGGCCCATTTGGGCATGGTGGTACATGCCAATAATCCCAGCTCCTCTGGAGTTTGAGGTGGGAGATGCAAGTTCAAGGCCAGTCTGGGCAACATAGTAAGACCCTGTCTCAAAACAATGTAGGTTCAACTATCTTGGTCAACATTGCTTTGAGGTTGGTGAGGCATCCAAGGACAAGAAGGTGACCTTAGCTTGAGATAAACTCTTAGAAAATGTTCCTGGAGGGTACCATAAGTTGATACTTATGTCATGCCATGTTAACCCAGAAGCAGAGTGGGGGTCTGGGCTATCTTATCCAGGATAGCCTGACTTTGAATTCCCTTTGCAGGCTGTATGAAATCCTGGAATTGGCTGAGGACATGGAAATTGACATCCCCCATGTGTGGCTTTACCTGGCAGAATTGGTGACACCCATTCTGCAGGACGGAGGGATACCTATGGGAGAGCTGTTCAGGTAAGTTCCCCCCTTGGAATTCAGGGAAGGTAGAGACTGTAGGAAAGACGGAAGGGAGGGAGCTGTGATAGATTGGATGGCTATATTTGGAGAGGGATGGAGTGGTGGTGAGAAGGCCATAGAAGCTGTCATCACTGGGGTTTTCTCTTTTTATAGGGAGATTACAAAGCCTCTGAGACCTTTAGGCAAAGCTACTTCTCTGTTGATAGAGATCCTGGGCCTTCTATGCAAAAGCATGGTGAGTGGGCCTCTTACTGGGTGGTATGGATGATTTCTGTATGGTTTTTGCTACTCCCTGTGGCTGTGAATCCACATGGTCCTTTCTTGGGCTAGAGTTTTGGTGATGGCAGGACCATGTTGGTATCTGAGAGAGGAAATGTTGAGGTGGGCATTCTCCTTCATATAGTTTCTATCATGAGTTCTGGAGAAGGCCAAAGAAAATAGCAGTGTAAGATTCTACACTGTTGTTGATTCATTCATTCATTCAACAAGCATTCCTTTGAATATTTACAACCTAGTGAACACTGCGGATACAGCAATGAGTGAAATGCAGTTAGAAACACTAGTTGGTAGAGAAAAGGTAAGAAATGACAGCTTATTAAAAGCCACAGTGTATGGTGGAGAGTGAAACAGTAGTTGAAAAAGGAGTATCTTAAGTATTGTGAGGTTGCTAAGTATTTGCCAGTGTTCACGACAGAAGGTTTTCTTTGAAAGGCGCTGAAGCTGCTTTTGAAAGTTAATTGGTGACTGACGAATATAAAGGCGAAAAGATGGAGAAAGGCAAGTTGTTACTTAGTGGCAGTGAGAAGCTGGGATACGCAATTGCAGAGGAGTTCAGCTACCTGGAAACTGGAGGAGTGAGACTAAATTGAAAAGGACTCAGATTGTTCATTTTGTGAGGATTTCTAGCATTTTCTGAATTTAGGAAACAAGTAGGCATACTTGTGTTACAAGTTATCTTTCTGTAAGCACACATTTGTTACTTGGGATAATGACAAGCTGTATCAAAAAAAAGAAATGTAGGTAAGAATGGAAGACACTAGAGTGAGGCATTTGGATTTTTAAGATTCAGTAACTTGAGAATCCTGCAAAAGCTGGTTGATGTTTTTTCCTAGGGGCTTAAATCATTTCCCCCACCCTAGCATCATAACACTGTAATGATGCATGAGGTTGGGTTTTTTTTTTTTTTTTTTTTTAATGTAACTTGCATATTTGACTGACAGCTGTGCTCTGCACTAGACTGAAGGCATGGAAGGGCTCTGCCTAAGTGTTACCTTTGTGGCATCCTTAGCTCCTAGTAGATACCTAGTGGGCTTTCAGTGAATATTTGTTGGATGTCTGTTTTGGAGCTGTTGGATCTTTGGAGAGATACAAGGATGCTTAGTTGTTCTTATGTTTTCCAGGGTCCCAAAAAGATAGGGATGCTTTGGCGAGAGGCTGGACTCAGCTGGAAAGAATTTCTACCCGAAGGCCAGGACGTTGGTGCATTTGTCGCTGAACAGGTTTGGGGCTGTTAAAACATTAATTTTAGCATTTGAATCTAGCTAGTCATCTTCTTCCCTCATCTGACCTCTTGACTGGCCATATTTGGTTGCAGAAGGTGGAGTATACCCTAGGAGAGGAGTCAGAAAGCCCTGGCCAGAGGGCACTCCCCTTCGAGGAGCTGAGCAGGCAGCTGGAGAAGCTGCTGAAGGAGGGTAGCAGTAACCAGCGGGTGTTCGACTGGATAGACGTATGTTTCTCCGGGATATTGGGGGAGGGATAGAAGAAAGGCATTTCTTGTGGTGAGGTGGAGGATGGCAAGCATGGAGACTGAGGGGCAACAAGTCAGAACTTATGGGCCATTTGTTTTTCCTGCACAGGCCAACCTGAGTGAGCAACAGATAGCATCCAACACATTAGTTCGAGCCCTTATGAAAACTGTCTGCTATTCTTCAATTATCTGTAAGAGATGGCAGGGAAAAGGGTGGGCCTCGAGGACAAAAGGGAGGGAAAAGGATTTCAGTCTGGCCTCCTGGGGCTGAACCACTCTAAGGCTGCATTGTTCCACTTATCCTTCTTCTTCCCTATAGTTGAGACTCCTCTCCGAGTGGATGTTGCAGTGCTGAAAGCACGAGCAAGACTGCTACAGAAATACCTATGTGATGAGCAGAAGGAGCTGCAAGCGCTCTATGCCCTCCAAGCCCTTGTAGTGACCTTAGAGCAGCCCGCCAGTAAGAGCCAGGCTGCAGGGACAGAGGTGGGGTGGAGGGATTGCCACATAGCAGGGGGTGGTTGTGGAAGGGACTCAAACCAAGAAAGGTGGGTAATTAAGTGGAGAGCAAAATGCCCTGATGGTTTCATTACTTTCCCCTGCATAGTTTTTCCTTGCCTACAAATTGGGTTTAGTCTCAGCCTTGAAAGTTAATTGATTACTTGCTTTATGCCTAGCTATCTGTTAGATGCCAATAGTGCAGAGATGATAAATGATAGCATCTTTTGTCCCACTCTGCCTGACACAAGTCTGAAATGCTTTGCTTAACCTTGCCTCCTTTTCATCATCACAACTGTTATTTAGGGTAGATGGTATTATCCCCATTTTCCACATAAGGAGACTGAAGCTTAGGTTAACAAGTCTGAGATTGTGCATTCTGCCAATAGATATGTGTCAGGGCATTGGGGTAATCATAGGAAGTTTAGCATAGTTCCCGTGGTGGTGTGGAGTCAGTAACAAGTATAAGTTATTGAAAGAGGGGTCTGAGGGATGGCAAGTGGGAATTAGCTAAGAGACAGATGGAGGGAGGACCCTTGTAATCAAAGGCACTGTGTATATAGATTCTCAAGTAGAAGGAATGTGACATGAGACAGAGGAGCTGCTGAAGGGAAGGCCAGTACAGGAGAGCACAGTGACCAATTGGTATGAGGCAGGAGGGGCTGGAGAGATGGACAGGGACGGGTCCTGCAGGGCTGTGTGAATGGCAAGGTCTTTGGGATTTTACCTAAGGGCCAGGTAAGGCCCAAAGGGCCTGAAGCAAGGGAGAAAAAATTTTTATTTTTTATATCATTGGCTATACTGGGAAATAATGGTTTGGAGTGGGAAGAGAGTGTAGGAGGTTGACATTCATGGTTCCATCTTCCTGGTGATAGTGGATAGTGGGGGAAAGGGTGAGCAGATTCAAGAGATACTTAGGAAATGGAGTTGACAGCTTTTAGTCACAGGCCTGGGGTGGGGGACATAACTGATTGGAAGTCAAAAGTGGTTCTCATAGTAGTTTGAGTAGGGCAGGTGATAATGTGATGCCATCTGCCACTGGAGTGAGAAACATTGGGTCAAGTTGAGTTCATGGTGTTCTGGGTCAGGGGTGAGAAACATTGGGTCAAGTTGAGTTCATGGTATTCCGGGGTCAGGGCTCAGAGATGGTAGGTAGGTAGATGGGAATTTGGATCCATCTGGGAGAATGTAGCCAGGTTAGGAAGCACATCTGTGAGGTGCTAGCATAGGGTAATAAGTACCTGTGTAAGTCACAAGAAGATGTAGGATTGCCCAATGGGATTGGGATGAAATACTGGGGATGACAACGGGCCGGGACTAAAGGAGGGCAATGACCTTTGGACAAAGAGAATTTTGGATAGGGAAGTAGAAGACAATGCTACCATGTTTCAGAGAATTCAGTAAGAGCAGACTTGAAAGAATTTCTGAAAAAACATTGTCACCCTGGCAAAAACAGTATTTGGTGGCACAGGAAGCAGGCTCTGGATTGGAAAGGACTGAAATACTGACTGAGATGGGAAAGGAGACAGCAAGTATAGATAGAATCTTACATTGAGCTATGAATTAGTGGTTCTAAGGGGGGCCCTTTGTGTACCTGGGAGAAACTTGGGCTTCTGAATATAGAGGGCAGAGTGAATAGTTTTGATTAAATGGGATCCTCTGGGAGGGAGTGTGCATGGAATTTGAAGCACAGGGGTGGGAGGAGTTTGTGTCCACAAGAAGTTTGTGGATTTCTTAGGAGTTTCTCAAGTCTAGACTTGAGATCCTGTACTTCACTTACTCTGTCCTCCTGTTTTTTAGGAGTGTCCTTTGGTTTGGAAAGATAGGCAGTGTCATGTGGAAAGTGCTTAAGGAAGCCCTGAAGTGGCCAGTGCTGGAGAATGGGTTAAAGCATTGTGGGGGTACTTGAATCAGAGATTTACTAGGAAAGTGACAAAGAGAAAGGGTCTTCTGGCAAAGGAGATAGCACTCCTCAAAAGTGTAAAGGTTGGAGAGGGTTCAGGAGATGTATGGGAAGGAAGAGGAAATGGGGATTGAAGGTCAAGATCTTTGGGGGGGACTGGTGGATGTTCCAGGTTATACCCTTAACCTTAGTGATAGACTTGTGAGTCCCTAAATCCAGGAGTACCAATTCTGCATGTAGTTTTCCACATTAAATATATCACAAGTAGAGACCTTTGAAGCTGCCAAGGTGAGGCTGGGCAAGTTTGTAAAGCTTTTTTCGATGGCTGACTCATTTCTGCGCATCGGTCTCTTAGATCATGAGATTAGCATCCTGTCAGGCCTAGTCACTCTGGAATGCTCAAGACACAAATGTCAGGGTGGTAGGTCAGGGCCTTGTTTAACATAGAAATCCCTAGGGACAGGGTAGCATGGCTGTGGCCAGTCACTTCTAACTGCTGCTTGATGGCTTGCAGACCTGCTTCGGATGTTCTTTGATGCCCTGTATGATGAGGATGTGGTGAAGGAGGACGCCTTCTACAGCTGGGAGAGCAGCAAGGATCCCGCTGAGCAGCAGGGCAAGGGAGTGGCCCTTAAATCTGTCACAGCTTTCTTCAATTGGCTTCGTGAGGCCGAGGAGGAGGAGTCCGACCACAACTGAGGGCGGGTGGGGCTGGGGACTTGGAGCCCCATGGACACGCGGATGGCCCGGCCAGCCGCCTGGACTGCAGGGGGGCTGCAGCAGCAGCGGCGGCGGTGGTGGCAGTGGGTGCCTGTAGTGCGATGTGTCTGAGCTAATAAAGTGGCTGAAGAGGCAGGATGGCTTGGGGCTGCCTGGGGCCCCCCTCCAGGATGCTGCCAGGTGTCCCTTTCCCCCTGGGGCACAGAGATATATTATATATAAAGTCTTGAAATTTGGTGTGTCTTGGGGGGAGGAGGGCACCACCGCCTGCCCCTGGGGTCCTTTTTTATTTTCTGAAAATCACTCTTGGGACTGCCGTCCTCGCTGCTGGGGGCATATGCCCCAGCCCCTGCACCACCCCTGCTGCTGCCTGGGCAGGGGGAAGGGGGGGGCACGGTGCCTGTAATTATTAAACATGAATTCAATTAAGTTCACTGCCTCTGCTTTATGGCCTGCTCCCTTTGGAGAAGGGGTATGGATAGGTGGGCATCTTTCTTTCCAGAGCTGGCACTGGAGCATTGTTCCTATAACCTGGCACCTCTCCTGACCCATGATTTTGGGCATCTGAGAAGCCACTGCCTTCCGGAGGGTTTAGGATCTTGGTGTGGATGTGAGGAGTTCACTCTTGGTTATGAGAGGAGAGGGACGTCTGGTACCTGTGGAGTACTTATTAGAAGATAGTTGCCGGACTATTGCTCTTACCTGAATGTGGTCCATTCCCCTGTGTGCCAAGAAGTCTCTGGGTTTCGTCAGATGGCAGAGAAGCCCTTCTGACTTAAGGATGTCCTCTTTTACTGAGGGGACTGGGTGCAGCAAGATTTTCTGCCCTCGAGTACTGTGGCAGCACTGCCCAGAGAGCACCTCCCCTGCCTTCAAGGTGGCTTGGCAGAGGCTGGCGAATACAGGACCAGCGGTTTCCGAACTCGGCCCTAAGCTCCCTCAGCGCGGCTGTGACGTCAGCCTTGTCCCGCCCGCTCTAGGTGGAGACGCGGGCGGTCACGCCCCTATGTTTACGTCACCGGCCCGGTTCCCTCTCCCGGGAGCGGCGACGGACGCGCGGCTCCCACCCCCTCCCCTCACGGGCTGTCCCCTCCCTG
>NW_025999969.1:822209-857910 GCF_001458135.2 Marmota marmota marmota
GAGTCGGGCTGCGGCCGCCCGATGCGCGGGCCGCGGGTGGGTGTGGGCCTTGAGGAGGGGGCTGGCGGCAGAAGGAGGAGCCTGCACCGGGGAGGCGGGCCAGGCCAGAGGAGGAAAATGGAATGAGCGAGGAGGGGGCTAGCCAGAGTCCGGTTCGCTCCGGTGGCCTGCCTGCTTCTTGGCTTTGCTAGGCAGACTATGGTCTCGCCGCCGTCCTGTATTCCCCCAACTCCTGAGGGTGGCCAGAGGCGCACAGCTTTGGGATGGACTGGGGCAGCTGAGGTCCCCGCCTCTACCGCCCCTGGCGACTGGCCTTGTGTGCCCACACACTCCCCTTTGCCTACACCTCTCCTCTCACTGTCTTGGGAGTGGCCCTGCCTTTCCCAGCTAGGTCGTTATTCTTTTAAGGAGGCAGCCTGCAAACGCGGGCCAAGCACCTCATCACAGAGTTTTGGCCTAACACTTGCTCACCCTTCAGAGTCAGCTGATTGATCAAGGGGTCTAAGGCCCCATGTAGGGCACCTGTGAGCACCTGATCACCTCTCACCTCTTACAACTTTTAATTTCATTTCTGCACCACCACTAAAAACAAAAACAAGTCACTCTTACACTGTGGAGGAAGGGGAGCTCAGAGGGAGGTCATCAAGGCTTTCTTCTCACAACTGTTGACCCCTGCTTGGGCCTTAGTTTCCATGGATGGCTATGCATTCAGGGGCCTGGCCTTAGTCCTATGCATCTAAGGTCTGCCAGGTTACTTTACTTCAGTGTCATGGAATTCACCAAAGCTAAGGCCAGGCAGGGACTTGTGATGTTAAGGGCTGGATTTGGAATGGGTTCTGGGCTTTTAGGGCAGGTGGTCAGTCACACAGGCCTTAGTATGGTTGGTACTTGAGATTCTTCAGAGCTAAACTCTGGCTGAGATTTGTACTTTCCTGGAGGGATTCTGGGATTTGTAGTCCTAAATAAACCTCATGGCTTTTGAAGCTGAGAAGCAGCAGGCTGCTCTGATCCCTCTGGCCTGCTTGAAGTTCAGGAAATCATCCCCTCCTGTAGTCAGGGGAGAGTTTGGCTGACCTCAGGACTGGCCTTGAGAACCCTGATTGGGTACCAGCTGGGGGCCAGGGATGGCCTGTAACCTGTCTTCCTTCTGGTTGGTAGCATTTCTGGGGACCACCAGCTGGCTGAGGCTCAGGGACAGAGACGGCTGCTCCAGCTAAAGGTCAGTTGTGATGTACATGGCCTGTTGGCACTGTCTAGGGGATGGGCCTTAGTTCCCCAAGCCCCAGAGAGCTTGGCTAGGCCCCTGGCACACCCACCTCCTCAAAGCCATGAGGCAGGAGTGTTCTCCTTATGTGACTAGGCACAAGTTCCAAGTGGGGAGGGGACTGGCTCAGCATCCGGAGCCAAAACAGGAATAGAACTGGGAGCTGAGCCTGGAGCAGTTCTGGGCTTTTGGTTCTCCGCATCAACACAGCCAGCATGCCTATGATTTCTGTGCTGGGCAAAATGTTTCTGTGGCAGCGTGAAGGGCCTGGAGGACGATGGACTTGTCAGACAAGTCGCAGAGGTGAGACTGGAGACCCTTGATGTGATCTGGGAGGTGATAAGAAGCTGAGGAGTTAGGTGCTCAGATGACAAGAGGAAAATTACTCTGGCTTAGATGTTGGGAACCAGGCTGAAGCAAGAACAGAGAATTAGGAAAAGGCTTTAGGATGGGGCAGAAATCAGGGGGGAAAAAAACATGTAAAGAGCTGCTGACCAGATAAGGCCGGTGAGGGGAAAGAAAGAAGGCAGTGGAGGAGAGAAGGAAGCGCAGCCAGCCTGCAAAGGGTCTGGGTAGTGGTGGGGAGGGGGACAGTGATGGTGGGAGAATTCAGTGTGCTTTCCAAGAGGAATGGTTAGGCTGAGAAACTGGAAGAAGATTTAGAAATTATCCATGTTTGGGTTTCACCGCTGAGTTTTGATGGCAAAATATTTGTAGAGGAGGAGGGTGGCCAGTGGGCTGCCACAAAGGAACCCTAGAGACCGAGCAGTGGGATAGGGGTTTTCGGAGTTGAGGAGACCCAGGTGGTGGCTGATGTTCTGGTTAGTGGGGGAGGGGATGCCAAGAAATGATATGGCAAGACTGGATGAAAATCGTGATCTTGGCAGAAGTGGGGGCCCAGCTGAATAGTCTTTCCCCATCTCCTCAGTGTCCTCGGACCCCGCGTGGGCTGTCGAGTGGATTGAACTTCCTCGTGGCATTTCTCTATCCTCTTTGGGATCTGCTCGGACCCTCCGAGGCTGGAGCCGGTCCTCTCGTCCTTCCTCGGTGGACAGCCAGGACTTGCCAGAGGTGCTTGGCCCTGGTGTCGGTGTGTTGGGGGGCAGGGACCGCATTTACATCCAGGGGATCTGTGTTCCCCCACCCCCGCCTCGCCAGCCTGCTTCGGGCCCCCTTTTCCTGCAAGCGGAGGCGCTATCCGGCCGACGGGCAGCAAGGCCGCCCCCGCGCGGGTCTGCTCTGCTCGGCTCTGTGCCAGCGGGCGGGCTTGCTCGCGCCTTCGGCGCTGACGTCAGCGCATCCCGGGCCGTATCCCGGGAGACCCTGTTGCATGGTGATGGGTTGCCAGGGAGACATACACCTTTTCTCTGGGCCTGGGCCGCAGCTGCGCGGAGCGCTGGGCACGGATGGCGGCGGCGCCTAGGGGGAGCGAGAGGAGGGAGGGAGAGCGAGCCTGGAAACACCCCGTAAGTGCTCCTCCCCTTAGGCCTGCCCGAAGGCTAACGGCGCCACCCTGGGGGCCCTGTCAGCCAGGTACTGAAGGGGAGGGGCAGAGGGTGGGCTTGAGGGGCAGGTGGAGGCTGCTTTCGTGCAGGGTGGGAATATAGTAGAGGAGAGCGAGGCAACGCTGGGAAGCTGGGGTGTGCCTCCATTCATTGAGGAAAACATTTGTTGGGTTTGCTAAGGATCACTGAGCCAGGTGCAGAGTAGAAGTAGGAACTCAGATGGGTCAGAATCAGGCCTTGCCATTCAGGGCTCCCCGAGGAGCCATACAAGGGCAATGCTGGGGGAAGGGTGTCAAAGAAAAGTCAGTCAGTCTGGGCTGAAAGCACCACTAGGAAGTGGCACTTGAGGCAGACCTTACATGGTAGGAAGCATTCTGTCAGTCAAGAAAGGCTTTCTGGCCCAGAAGAAAGCTGGGTTCCTTTTCCTGCAGGCCTGCAGGCTGTTTACTGACAGGGAAGGCATAGTGGGGTTGTATTGGACAGAGGGAACCAGTGGTGAATTCCAAGGAGGTCTGAAAGGAGGCAGGGGCCTCACAGAGCCTGGGTATGAAGCCTACACTGATGTCACTGAAAAGATTTTAACTTTTATAAAATTTAATAGAGATATGCTGTGACCAGCTGCACTCCAGGAAAATTATTTGCGTACATTTAATACCATGTCTCTCGTTATTCAGCCAATGTATTTTGAGAGAGAGATTACACTTTATTAGGCACTGTACTAAAATACTGGGGTGCATCAGTGACCACAACAGACAGAATTCTTCAAGGAGGTAAAGACCATTGAGAGAGACCAACAAGAAAAGGAAACACACGAAATAGACCATAATTACATATTATGATTGATAGAAGATAGTGATTTCTTGGAGGCTACATAGGGAGGACAGACTGGCAGGGTGGCCAGGAGGGTTCTTCTGAGGGGGTGATATTTCAGCCAACACTGGAAGGATGTTCAAAGGAGCCAGCCAGCCATAGGAAGAGAGGGAGGGAAAGAGAATACTCACACATAACATCCTGGGCTGAGAAGATAAGAGTATGAGGAGGTTGGGGAACCCCAGCTTGTGCTAATCTGAGCAGGGATCTTTGAGGGCTTGAGGAAAGGCAGTGGGAGCAGAAAGGACGAGAGTGGTAGTAAAGGCAGTTTGGAGGTAGAATCATGAGGTTTTAACGGATGTGGGCAGGCAAAGAGCTTAGGGAAGAGCCGAGACTAATGTTGAGGTTTGACATCAGGCTGAATGAGAAAATGGTGGGGTGATACAAAATAAGGGAGACAGGAAGCAGAGCCGAATGTTGGGAGAAGGTGTTGGTTAAATTTGGTCATGCTGAGTTTGTGGCTCTGGTAGATGGTCTAGGAATAGCTGGAATGTAGATCTGAAAAGAGAGGAGGAAGGAGCAAAGGGGAGAGGAAATTAAGGAAGTCTCTGATATTATAACCTTCTGCCTTCCTCATCTTTCCTCTCCCCAGAGCCCCCACTTCAGGGCTCTTCACTTCCTGACCTGCCTGTTTTTCCTCTGGTAGCCGGGAAGGTGGAGGTTAGCTATACCTCTGTTCCCTTGTGCCTGCCTGATGCTACATTGCTCCCTGGGAGTGCAGTTCACTGGTCCTAGTTTTAAGTTTCCCAGCACCACTGGGCCATATGTGCTGCTCTGGCATTCTTCCCAGCTCCCATGTCACCCTGATACCTTGGGTAGGGTATGGATATATTGGGGTGAAGATCAGTGCTGTCAGAGGGTACTGACCTTCTGATGGTGCCCCTCAAGGTGAATGTTGGAGACACAATCGCGATGCTGCCCAAGTCCCGGAGAGCCCTAACCATCCAGGAGATTGCTGCGCTGGCCAGATCCTCCCTGCATGGTATGCACCCACCTCCCATAGCCTCTGCCCATTTTGTCCTTTCTCCTCCCTTTCACACATATCTTTTGGAAGTCTTTCCTTTGGGCCTTGTCTGGGATCCTCCTTTTCCTAAAGAATCCCAGCCCTTCCTCCTACCCACATGCATTTGGATCCTTACTACCACTACCTTCCACTTTCCAGGTGTTTCTTGAACCATGATCCTTAAGAGGCTTCTCTCTCCTTCTCCCACCCCCAGGCATTTCCCAGGTGGTGAAGGATCACGTGACCAAGCCTACAGCCATGGCCCAGGGCCGGGTGGCTCACCTCATTGAGTGGAAGGGCTGGAGTAAGCCAAGTGACTCACCTGCTGCCCTGGAATCCGCCTTTTCCTCCTATTCAGACCTCAGTGAGGGTGAACAAGAGGCTCGCTTTGCAGCAGGTGGGTGGCATAAGGAGTCAGTCCTATACTGCTGCTTCTGATCTTGGGTCTGGCAGGGGGGTTGAAGTCTTTTCATACCCATCTCTGCTCTCCCATCTGCAAATTGATCCCTGGTCTTAGCTGAGCTCCTGTTAATGGATTCTGTATCCTCCTGATAGGAGTGGCAGAGCAGTTTGCTATCGCAGAAGCCAAGCTCCGGGCATGGTCTTCAGTGGATGGTGACGACTCCACTGACGACTCCTATGACGAGGACTTTGCTGGAGGAACTGACACAGGTGAGGGGCATTCTGTGCTGATCCTGTGTGCTGGGGTGGACTTGCCTGATAGGCCTTGTGGTTCACTCAGAGCCTTTGGAAGGGGAGGGGAGAGGGACAGACTGTTCAGGCAGACCTTGACACCCCAGGGGCAGGATGGCTAGCCATACTCATGCATTGGGATATCAGTAGTTGGAAATAGAGTGGTTCCTTTCCTGGAGGTGCTGAGCCTTCTCTGCCCTTGTGTGCAGTTGGGCCTCACTGTCCTTAAAAAAAAAAAAAAAAAAAAAGCCCAGACACCTCTGGACAACTCAAGTGCAGACATGTCTCCAGGAGGGTCTGTGGTGCCCTGGCCTTTTCCTCTCAGGCAGCCTTCTGGCTGGCTGTGGCAGGACAGATGAGCCGCAGTGCAGCACCTCACAGGGCACTGGCCCCAGGCAAACAGGAAGGCATGCTGGGCCTGGACTCCCACAGGGCTGTGCTGGCTCTGGCTCAGCATCCTTGCATTCCAGCTTGTGGGTCTTTCTCGGGGCCAGTGCCTGTGGAGGGGACCCTGCAGGGCTGCACAGCTGTGCTTAGCTCTCCTTTCATCTTGTTTCCCTGGAGTTCATGGCTGACTTTCTCTACAGCTTCTGGGCTCAAGCCTTACAGGACCCTGCCCCCAACCCCTAAGCCTTTGAAGATCACCCTCTCAGCCCCCACCCCTCCAGCTAGGTAATAATTCTCCACGGCACCTTCTATATCCGAGCAGACCCAGTGATTGTTGCTACAGTAAAAGGGGGACTGATTTGGATGCCCAGGCCAAGATGGAACCCCAATCCACAAGCATTTTCCTTTGATTGTATTCCAGGCCTTCTTTGACCCCTGAGATAATAACTAACATTTGTCTGAGGCTGCTACTACCCCATGTGGAATCTTTGAGCAAATTTTAAAAAGGCACCCCTTTCTCTGGTGGGCACAGCTTCAGGCCAGGGCATATTGCTCAGTGAGCTGGAATTCAGCCCACATTCACTGCCTTGTGCAGTGAACAACCTGCATGTGGTGGCTGTACATTTATTATTTGCTTCCTGTGTGCCTGACTCTTGTTCTCTCAACAACCCCACAAGGTAGGTGTTATTAGAATCCCTAATTCACCATGAAGAGAACTTTAAGGCATTGAAAGATTGTGTCTATTCCCCAGCCCCAACCCCATAGCAAGGATGGAGTGGGGCAGGGGAATGTGGCTTCCAGGTTGGGCAACTGAAATGGGGCCAGCAGACCTGTCTTCTTTTCTTTCCCCCTCGCAGACATGGCCGGGCAGTTGCCTCTGGGGCCCCACTTCCAGGATCTCTTCACCGGCCGAAGATTCTCCCGGCCTGTGCGCCAGGGCTCTGTGGAGCCTGAGAGCGACTGCTCGCAGACCGTGTCCCCAGACACCCTGTGCTCTAGTCTGTGCAGCCTGGAGGATGGGTTGCTGGGCTCCCCAGCCCGCCTGACCTCCCAGCTGCTGGGTGATGAGCTGCTCCTCGCCAAACTGCCCCCCAGCCGGGAAAGTGCCTTCCACAGCCTGGGCCCGTTGGAGGCCCAGGACTCGCTCTACAACTCGCCCCTCACGGAGTCCTGCCTTTCCCCTGCCGAAGAGGAGCCAGACCCTTGCAAGGACTGCCAGCCGCTTTGCCCACTACCAGTGGGCAGCTGGGAACGGCAGCGACAAGCCTCTGACATGGCCTCTTCTGGGGTGGTGTCCTTAGATGAGGATGAGGCAGAGCCAGAGGAACAGTGACCCAAATCATGCCTGGTGGTGGCATGTGTCCCCTGGCTGCTGCTGGGGGCAGAGCCTCCATGCCCAAGTGTTGGGTTCAAGGCTCTCAGCAAGCTCCTCAGCCTAGAGGGCTACTGGGAGTCCTCACTTGTCCGTTGTGTGTTTTGCATGAAAGTGTTTGGAGAGGAGCCAGGGGCCGGGCTGGGGGGCGCATGTCCTGCCCCCACTCCTGGGGTTTGCCGGGGGTTGCCCGGGGCCCCTGGGGCATGGCTACAGCTGTGGCAGACAGTGATGTTCATGTTCTCAAATCCAAAATGCCACATTTTCTCCTCGGATGATGTGAACCCCTGAGGGGGTTGTTCTGGGCTGTGGGATGGACTGGGAGGGAGCCTGGCCACCTCCTCTGCCCTCCCCATGCCTCTCTCTGCTTCTCTCCTCACCTCCGAGTCCATGTGCAGTGCTTGATAGAATCACCTCCACCTGGGGGGCTGGCTCCTGTGGATTGAGCCACCCCCTAAGGACCCCTTGCCCAGCTGGGCACGTGCTGTGCTTCACCTCTCCATTGTCTCTAAATCTTCTTCTTTTTCCCTAAAGACAGAGGGTTTCTGGTCTGTTTTTTCAGTCGGATCTTCTCTGGGAGGCACTGGAACAATGGAAGCATGTACCCTTTTCCTGCCCCCCCTTCCCATGAGGCCCCTTTCCCAGCCTTCCAAGGATGTGTGGGCACTTGGAGTTCTCTTGAGGGTGGAGCTGGAAGAAAGGGTTGCTCTGGTTGTTAGAGCTGTGACTTCAATGTTCTTCCAGAGAGGGCCACAAGGGTGCCAGGAATATGTCAGCTGATGCCTGATGGTCATGAGGGAGTGCCTCTCCTAGGGGAGGAAAGGGTAGTGCCTTTCTTGGCTGAGTGAAAGGCCACAGTTACAGTACCAGGGACCCTGCCCCAGCCAGGGTGTTGATGACCCAGCATGGAGATCTTTGGCATATCCTGTATTCCAAGGACACTGGAGTCCAGGCTTTTATGGCTGTGGGGAGGGTAGGTGACTGCAGAATTAAGAGCCTTATAGGCTTTGGCAGGTAAGAGGACCCAAGGTAAGAACAAGAGCCAATGGGCACAAACATTCTATATATAAGTGGCTCATTAGGTGTTTATTTTGTTCTATTTAAGAATTTGTTTTATTAAATTAATATAAAAATCTTTGTAAATCTCTATATACATCTGGTCATTGGAGGTTCCAGTATAAACCCATCTTAGTTCTACCTTTTTTCCCTTCAAAGGGGAGCAGGGGTCAAGTGACCCATCCTGCCAGGGTGGTGCCAATCTTCCTGCACTTGGAAATCTTCCTGCAGGTGGGTGCTGGGTGGGATTCCAGGTAGGATACACTGGGAGAAGCTAGCATCCCAGGTCTGGACAGGGGACTGGAGCTCCAGCTGCCTCCTGCTTTCCCAAGGCAAAAGGGATATGGCTACCACCATCCTGGGCCACCCACAGAAGGGTTCACTGGCACTTGTCGTCGCTGTCAGAAGGGCTGCCTCCCCGGGGAAGGCCGTGGCGGGAGCGGGGCCCCCAGAGTGCATGCACCTCAGTGGTCTCTGTGTCACTGCTGCTGGTGGCACTGTCTCGGAAGCTGGCAAGGGGTGGTCGGACTTTCACACCCTGTGCTGTGACAGAGCCCTCGATGGCCTTCCGAAGCTGGAAAATGAGAGTTGTCAGCTGTCTGGACTTGGAGCTTTCTGCTCAGGCCCCTCCCCAGCACTCCTATGGGGAAGTAAACATAAGCTTCCATGTCATTGGAAGGGGATGTGGCTTTGTGGGTTACTACTATCTCACCTCCTTTAGGGTAACAATTCCAATGAGTCTGCCAATACTGGTAACATAAGCATGGTCCACTCCCAGTAGTGAGAAGATGGTGTGAGTCTGCAGGGTGTAGAGAAAACACATTGGATTTGATGTTGGAAGGGGCAGTTCTGAAATCACAGGCCAAAGGGACCCAGGACAGGGTCTGTGGGGGTATCCCAGATAATGGGAGGAAGGGGACAGGTCTACTGGAAGGAAAATAGAATGTTTCTGTGCCTGTAGGCTTCAGAAACTTGATGGCTGAAATCCCTTATATCATTTTAATTGATGAGGTCACCCTCATGTCCCTATGTTTGTTTTGCTTTGGGCCTTCTCCCAAGTTTTCAAATGTGATCCCCAGTAATTCAGAAATTGGGCTGAGTGTGGTGGCACTCGACTGTAATCCCAGCATCTTGGGAGAATGAGGCAGGAGGATCGTGAGTTCAAAGCCAGCCTCAGCAACTTAGGCCCTAAGCAACCTAGCAAGACCCTATCTCTAAATAAAATATGAAAAGGGGCTGGGGATGTGGCTCAGAGGCTGAGTGCCTCTGGGTTCAATCCCTAGGACCATAAAAAAGAATTCAGAAATTGTCAGTCAGTCCCCCTTGTGCTGTAAGTGGATTTTCTTGGGCCAAATATCTTGAAAACAGCTCTCCTGACTCAGCAGTTCCTGGAATTTCGGCCTATCAATTATCTCACTGTTCTGAGTTTAATTGTAAGCCTCTTGGCTTAATGGTTGATTCAAGATGGGCAGTAATAACCCTGCTTCTTGAGTACCAATTACTTAGAACTCACTTAAATTGTCTTAACACCTTTTAATTGTTTTCTTATACCCTGAAATTCTATAGAAAGGGATTTCTAGAACTTTCCTTTTTCCATCTAAGGCATGACAGTATTTATAAAAAGAGGCAAGAAGTTCAGTTTTGGAAAAAGCTCTTCTGTGTCCCTTAAGTATCTACAAAATAGTCATGTTGTTAGCAAGTCCTTCCTCATATCTAACTTGAATCCTACATGCTACAAGTCAGCCTTAATTTCCTTGTATGACTCCAGTGGGAAACATCTTTATTATAGGGTTTCTTGTTTTAATAATCCCTTAGCCTTGTCGCCTTATGGTCAAATAATCCCTCTCATCTTCTCCCAAGAAGCCTATTAAATAGTTCCCTTGGATTTTCCTAATCAGAGTGGGCTCTGGCAGGCAATATGCTTTTTAGGTTTGTAAATCACTTGTCTGTGACAGTGACCAAGCCTCACCAATCTACTTCCTAAACATCCTCGCTATTCTCCCCAGCTATTAGCCTCGATATCTTCACCAGGACTAGGGCCACAATCGTAGAATGGGTTTTTTCTCTGGCTTGGCTCTGCTGTCCTGTTTTCTTAGACTTGCTCAGTGCTTAGCTTCCTAGAATGGTCCATGAGATCCTTCCCAAGCCATCCCCAGCTTGTCTTACTGGCCGATTCCATGGTGCATTTTAGCTTCCAGACTCACATAATCACTCGACTCTTTTCTGAAAATATTCATTTCTTCCACACTTCAGACCTCTCATTGTACCATCTTTAAAAATCTCCCACTGTTCATTCTTCAGTATAAGTAGCAGTAGTAATTCCTAACACATTTTAAATACTCTGTGTGTGGCACCGTTTTAAGTGCTTCCAGGGTCTTATCTCCTTTAATCTTCAGAAAGCCAAATGAGGCAGGTCCCCCACTTTACAGATAAGTAAAGTGAAGCGCAGAGAGGCTAAGAAATTTGCTAAAGTTGCACAGCTAACTCACACGTGGCAGTGAGCACTGGTCTGGCCCTCACAACTCCCGCTGTTTCTCTGTAGGTGACCCCTGAATGAATGAGGTACCTGGCTGGCACATGATCAACAACACAGGTTCTTGAACAGTCTCCAAAGTATTCTCTCTCCTCTTGGAATGTTTCCTTCTGAACTTGACTGGGCTACTACTTACTGATTCCTCGGGCCTGCAGAGACATTTTGAATTCTAATCTTTTATGTCCTTATCATCTAGTTCTTTGTATTTTTGTTGATTGGTTCCTTTTAAAGGCTTTTCTTCCTCTGATTTTTACGTTTGTAACAAACATCTGCTTTGTCCCTTTTAATTTAATTAGACATCAGGGAGCCCATTGGAGGGTCCAACTTTCTTGGGCTTGAGAACAATGAACTGACAGGAAGAGACAATGTGGTCTTCTGAAAGAATCCTGGGAGCAGGACCAAGAGCTCTGAGTTCTGGCCTGACTCTGCTAAACTGACTTAGGCAATGACCTCCTCGTCATGGGCCTCAGTTTTCCTATGTACTAGAATGGCTTAGACGACAGGCCTTTTATTTTTATTTTTAAAAATATTTTTTCAGTTGTCATTGATGGACCTTATTTTATTCATCTATTTAATACAGTGCTGAGAATCAAACCCAGTGCCTCACACATGCTAGGCAAGTTCACTACTGCTGGGCCACAACTCCAGCCCAGCCACAGGCTTTTTGAGTCAGACCATCTTGTATTCCAGGTTCTAGTTCCACTCCTAACTAGCTGTGCTTACCTCCCAGAATCTCAATTTGTTCTATAAAAACTGGAATATCACAATATCTATCTTATAGTGTAGTTGTGAGGATTAGATTACACATGTGATGACCTTAGCACAATGTCTGGCATATAGCAACACTCAAAAATATCATCATCATTATTGTGGATGTCTGAAGATTAAGATGATTAATCATTGTGGAAAAGCTTTAGCAGTTTTAGGGACAAAGGCTTTAAATAAAAGCCTAATATATTATCTTTAAGCCTATCTCCTTTTTTTCTTGCAACTGTATTGCAATTCCCCATTCACTTTAATCTGAGGTCTTTATCTAAATGCTGCCAAGTTCCTTTATTGCTGTTTGCTTTTTTGTTTCTCTTTTGTCCCCTGTCCTTCCTGCCTCCACCTCTGCTTGTAGCATGCAACGCTGACTCTTGTGCCTAAGCCAGCCACCCACCCAAGCATTGGGCCTTGGGAGTTTTACCTGAAGCCTGTCCCCTCAACCCACATCTTCCAACAGAGGTTTGTACATTAAGTCTGTCAAAGATTTAGCTTTTGTTGGGTGTGTCTGCACTCCCTGCCTTCACTTAGAAGCCTGTAGGTGCCCATTGGCACCAGCTACCTCTTGGGAGCCCTGAAGCCATACTCCCCAGAAGGCCCCCACCTTCCTCAGGTGTCTGCCTCACCCCCTATTCACCTATCTGTACTGAATCTCCCCAATTCTGCAGCGGTGTTGACTTTCTGCTGAGCTATTTTCCTGAGTCTCTACTAGTTTTCCTTTGGCCCATATTAAACTAGACTTTCTGGGGTCTGACATTCCAAACCCCCCACTGAGTGTTTCTCATCTTTGTTTATTTCTTTTCTGCAGTCTCTCCACCCCTACTTGGCTATTTGTTAGCTTGTTTATTAGATTTTCTTATCCTGCCTGTTTCTCACCCGATCTTTTCAGTGTGGGTGTATCAGCCTTGTTGGGCTCTGGCAGCCTCCTGCCTAGCTCTGACCCTGGCCTGGCCTTTTGGCTTACAACCAGCTCAAGCTCTGTCTTTGTTGCTGCTTTGCTCCAATATTCCTGGGGGTGAGGCTAAGCAGAGGAAAAATGACGCCTGGCTCCACTATGGAGCAAGGGCAAGGCTAAGGGGCCTTGGCTTCCAGCCTCCCATTGCCCATAGTAACATATCTGAAAAACATCTCAACAGAGTCTACTCTCTCGCCTCCTTCCTTTCCCACTGGCCTGACTCTAAACTTGTTGATGTGTGTGGGGCGGGTGGTGGTGGGGGCAGACCCAGATCCCTATCCTGTTCCACACCAGGCCACTGGCCCTACCTTGTGCAAAGAGGTGCGCTCCACCAGCTGGAAGGGGGCAGGATCAATTTTGCAGTCACTGAAGTTGACAGGTTCATCTAGTTGTTGTTCTTCCCACTCCAGAATCTGAGAGGAAGAGACTGAAGGTTAGGGAGAAGGTGTCAAAAGCTGCTCTCACCTTCCTAAAGGTCGACTTGCCCTTTATTCTACCCCATGGTCTTTCCCATCAGAAAGACCGAACACACCCAGGAAGAAACAGGGTCCAGAGTCCAGTGGCGCCTTACCTCCTCAGGGCTCATCTCGCCTTCCAGGTCCGAGTCACTCTAGAAAGGAGGGAGGGAGGTGAGTGGAACTCCAGCTCTGGGAGGTTTACCCAGCCTAGACTTTCAAACCTCCCTGCCCAGTGCTCCTGAGCTGCAGGAAGAGAGGCTGAACATACCGCCAGGGAGATTCGGACCCGCTTCAGCTTGCGCTTGTCACAGGATTCTGGCTTCTCCAACTTTGTCAGAGCCAAACCAGAGAGGAAAGGTGTTGAGGTTATATGGAGAGGGGAGGTGAAGGGTGTGGTAGAGCTCAGTGGGAAGGGCACCCTGCAGGACCAGAGCTGACAGCTGGGAGGGCAGAGGGCAGGTAGAATGGGGCAGGCACTGACTGGTTAATGGAGAGGGGGGTCTCAGCCATAGAGGGAACTGGGGATAAAGTAAACCAGGAGGGGCGGCTCCAACCACTCACCTCTGAAGCCGCCTCAGGAGGTGGACTGCCACAGAAAAGGCTCCTGAGGGCAATGCCTGCTGACTCCACATTGCCTGTGTTCCCAAACACAAGGCCCCAGGGGAAATGTCATCTTGGGGGAAGAGGACCAGAAGAGGTAGAGAAAGCAAGAGAGAGGTGTCTCATTTCTACCCCTGGCCCATCTGGGGGGTCTCTTTTAGCTGATAGGGTGAGCAGGAATCCTATGGATCTCAGTGGCCTAGTTCAGGCTGTGTATGGGATGGAGGAGAGATGAGCTCACCTGTAGGACTCTCCCTGAGGTTGGTGGCATTGCTGGGTCCCCTCTTTAAAGCAGGCTTCAGGGGCTTGTGAGTCTCCCCACGGGAGGCAGGGAAGCCTGAGTCATCTGTGTTCACCTGCATAGGCAGGAAAGGGCTGGAGAGGCTGTGGCTCCAGACCACCCTCTAAATCATCTTCCCCATCCGTCTATACAATAATACTTTGGAAGTGTGTGTGGCTGTGGGGCTTTTCCCCTCACCTGGAAGCGGGCAGACGTCCCTGGGCTAGGAGGACTCTCCTGATCAGAAGATGGAGATGCCTGGGCCTTTCTACGCTCCTGCATGTACTGTCGCCGGCGGGCGGGGCTCAGTTGAGCTGCCAGTAGGGCCACCACCTGTGAGCGCTCAATGGACCCCAGCAGGATCATGGACTCTGGATAGAGCAAATGGGAAGACTCAGTTGCTGTGGGGGTGACCCTCGGGGTGACCCTCCCACCCCTTGGACCTTCTCTCACACCCATAGTGGGGCCTTGGATATAGGATACACACCACAGGGAAACCCCTGCCTGGCAAGTGCTAATCCATTCCCTTTGGAACCAAGGAGACTAGTCCTGAGCTCCCTGCCCATCCCTGAGCTACAACCCTGGGAGGTGCTCACAGCACCTGGGAACCCTCCTAGCCTCACCAGGGGACTCCACTAGGGCCAACATGCGACCCTTGGTCCTGTGCAGTGCCAACCGCAGATCCCGGAAGGTGCAGCTGAGGGCCACGTGGGGAACATCCCGCACCATGATGTCCTCCACTCGCACCCGGTACTGCCTAGGGGCAGAGTGGGGTACTCAGTTTGTCATCAGCATAAGGAGAATAGCCCAGAGCACTACCACCCCAGTGTCACAGGGAAGGCCCCAGAGCCCCAGAGGACAAGGGACAAAGGGTCAAGTGTCCAGAAGTGTACCTACCCACCACTATTTTTTGTACTGGGGATTTAACCCAGGGGCACTCTACCACTGAGCTACATCCCCAGCCCTTTTTACTTTTTGAGACAGGGGGTCACTAAGTTGCTTAAAGCCTTGCTAAGCTGCTAAGGCTGGTCTTGAACTTGTGATTTTCCTCTCTCAGCCTCCTGAGTCACTCGGATTATAGATGTGTGCCACTGTGCCTGGCCTCACCCTTCTTTTTGGTCAGCTGGGGCCACCTACAGGGAACCCCAGGGAGAAGGCAGCCTGAAGGGAGGGAAGGAGCAAGATGGCCAGTCCCCCAGCTTAAGGCCTTGCTGGAGGTGGGTGAGAGGGCTCCTAGGAAGCCTTCTGCCCCTCACCCACACCCTTTGCACCCTGTCCTCCATACTGGTGGCGGCCCCAGCCCAGCTCAGGCAGGTAGGGCAGTTTCTTGATCCTGATGATGCTGTCATAGAGTGAGGGCTGTAGGCTCTGGGCAACAGCATTGGCCAGGATGACGGCAATCATGACAGGCAGGATGTGGGCGATCTGGCCCGTGAGCTCAAACACAATCACGGCTGTGGATACTGTGTGTGTCACTGCTCCTGCCAGTGCAGCCGCCCCTGGGGAGAGCCATTCTCAGTCTCAGGATGCCCAGGCCCCAGAAGACCCTCCCTTCCCTGGGCAGGGCCTATGGTGGTCCCTCAGGGCCGTCCCTAAGGACTGGACCTCTTCATCTGCCAGCAGGGGGCACCAAAGACTCAGACTCTGTGGCTGGGGCAGTGGTCTTCCAAGGCAGACGCGGACAGTGAGGGTCAGGGGTTACACTGCTGGGGGCGTGTTTGCCTAGCATGCAAGACCCTGGGTTTGATCTCCAGCACTGCAAAGCAAGAGACCTACAGCACTCACCAACCACTGCATAGCCCCCAGGCACAATCCGGTAGGTACTGCTGTCTGTGTGAATCCCATCTGGGAACCAGGCAGCCATGCTTTCACCCACCAGACGTCCAAATGCTGCTCCTTCAGGGAGTGGGGTGGGAAGAGAAAAAGGTAGTGGAGGGGGAGGGCAGGGGCACTAGGAAGAGAAAGGGTCAGAGGGTGGGGGAGGGGCCGGTGGGTCATTCAGTGCAGGGGGCATCCCTGCAGGGTTGGGGGTCTGGGCAAGGGGCTGGACTAAAACCCACTCCTGGGCAGAGAGGGGATGGCCAGGGATTGCCAGAGTATGGGGAGGGTGCAGGCCGGGAGGACAGGCAGTTGCAAACTCACCGATGACAAAGACAGGCATGAAGGCCCCACAAGGCACAGGGATGGTTGTGGCCAGTGCAGACATCCAGAACTGCAGACAAGAGGCAGTTCAAACAAGCAGAGGTGCCCCCCAGGGAAGCCTGTCTTGCTTATCAGTGGGAATTATCTCCCCAGGTATCCCAGAATCCCAGGAGGTGAAAGGAAGGGAAAGGACTCTGGAACCATATGGCTTGGGTTCAAATCCTTACACACTGAATAACTGTGTGACTGTGGGCCAATTACTTAACCTCTTTGTGCTTCAACTCCGTGTCTTTAAAACAGGGACAAGAGCACTTTTCTTATAAGTTTGCTATGAAACTTAAAGGAGTTAACACAAAGCAAGTGCTTGGGACAGCGCCCACACCCCGTAAGCCTATGTAACGTTGGCGATATGTATATGTAGGAAGCCCCACCTTCATCAGAATGAAGATGACCAGGGTGAGGAAGACGTTGGCACGGGGTGGGCTCCAGGCCTGTGAGGTGCTGGATGGCTCTAGCTCCTCTACTAGGCCCTGGCGGACCCATGTCCGGTTGTCAAACAAGGTGACCAATGTCTCCTTCTGTGAAAGCTAAGGTAAACAGGGTGCCTCAGGCTAGGGAACAGACAAGCTGCTGGGAAAGAGCCAAAGGAACCCACAAGAACAGGGATCCCAGAGTCTTGCTGGGCTGTTACTTTAGAAGTAATGTGTCTGAGGGAGGAGTGCACGTGTCAGTTTTGCCTGGGGTTACCTGTCCAGCCATGAACTGCCCAAAGCCAGGGGGGAAGGTCAGAGTGGAGATGAGCAGGGTCACCAGAGCCGGGAAGAGCAGGCGTCTAGAGATATAGGTTTCACAGCATCAGGCATGGGGAGTGTGACCTCCTAGGGACGGCAATGAGCTGAGTGCCCTCACATACCTCAGGGCTGAGGTCAGAGCAGAGTATTGGCTCTTATGAGTAGCAGCAGCAGAAAATCCATCCCTAATGCTTTTTTGGACACCTCTGAGCGGTGACTCTGCCCTCCACCCGCAGAAGGCCCAACTGAAGGGCACATTGTGTGAGGGTATAGAGACATTTCTGCTTCTGTCTCTCTGTGGCGACTTGGGGTGAAGGTTAGTGTAGAGGAAGCTGGGGTCACTCATGAAGTGGACCAAAGGTGCTGTAGGGAGCAGGTTCAGTTGGCTGCCCTCTCCCTTAAGGACGTAATTTCAACAAAAGTCACTTCTCAGGCCTCTCCACTCCTAATCATCAGGGTCACAACTGAGAGCTGTGTTCCAGAGATAAAAAATCTCATCCATTCCCATGGGTCACAGGGGGTAAACCAAGGCAAACAAACACTCTCCAGGGAACACTGCCATCTAGGCCAGGCCACAGGACGAAAGAAAGCTTCAGTCTTGGATCCCAAATATCCTTTGTCACTACTAAAATTTCAACTTTCCAGTAATTCATATGAACGTCAGAATGTTTAGTCAGCCTGGAAACACCATTGGCTCATTTCTCAGTGCAGTGCCTAGGCCACTCTCTCTTCCTCACTGTACCATTCCTCATTGTCCCCCTGCCCCGTGTCTGGCCCTCATACAACCCAAAGCTTCCTGGAGAAGTCTATGGTCAACTCACTTCCTCATGAGGAAGCGATTGATGGTTTTCTGCTTCCGCATCACCTGGACAATCTTCCGGTTCAGGTAGACAAAGAGGGCTCCCCCAAAGCCACTAGCAATGCTAGAGAGGGAAGAAGCACTAGTGTTGAAGAGGGTCTTCTTGTGGAAGCCTCCCTCCTGTCCGCCCCCACCTCCCACCCCTCAGTTCCTCACCCAATGACAGCAAAGGCTGGCAACTCCTGCAGGTCAAAGGGGAAGTCGAGCCGGAACCGGGTTTTGAAGAGTGCAGTAATGGTCTCTGAAGGAATAGCAGGGAGGCAGGTCTAGCTTCAGCGATCCCCCACCTAAATCATCTTGGGCTCCCTCATCCCCCAGGTGCCGCCCACCTTCATCACGGTTCCAGACTGCCAAGACCCGGAAGATGAAGGCACTGAAGGTTGCAGCAAAAAAGCCCCGCCAGTAGTTTCGCACAGCGAAGAAGGTGGAGGTGACCTCGATACTGAACAGGACACCTGCCAGGGGAAGGCGAGAGCATTACTTGGGGCTGGGCGTGGTCTAAGGACTCAGACCCAGAGGAGAGGGGCAGAGGAGGAGAGGCCAAGGCAGGGTTGGGTTGCTGTGCTCATGGAGGAGTCCTACCTACCTCCAATAGGTGCTGCAAAGCAGCAGCCCACGCCCACAGCACAGGCAGCAGCCAGCATCTCCGTGTTCCGAGATTCATTCTGGCAAGAGTGGTGCAAGGGGGCATTAGCCTGGGCTCAGCACCTACCCACCCCCTTTTCCCCCAGGGATCCCCTTACCTCGTAGATACCCCCAAAGAGAGAAAGGAACTTGCTGAGAAGGGCAGCACACATGCTCGCAATATGCACAAAAGGGCCCTGCAGGGTGAGGGCCTGTGATGAGTGGGGAGGGGCCCTGCCCTGATCTTGGCCTGGTCTCTTCCTCCACTGGGAAGGACTCCATTCCCCAACCTGCAATTACCTCTTTGCCAAGGGGCATTCCGCTGCCCAAGGCACAGGTCAGCCCAATGACCTTAGCCACAAAGGTCTTGAGAGTGAGGTATTCTTTCAGCACCACTCCCCGCAAGATGGTCTTCATCTCGGGGATGCCAGACCCTGGAGGGGGTTCATGCCCATAAAAGTCACTTGATGTTCACACTTCAGGAGGCCTGACCTCTGCCCTCTCCTCTCTCCTATCATACCAACAGCCTGAGGGGCCAGGATCTGTGTGAATCCGGCTGAGAAAGTGATGAGAACGACAGGGTAGGTAACCCAGGCCAGGTACTGAAGTAAGATGCTGGTGTTTAAGCCCCGAGACATCCACTGCTGGGCTGTGGAAAGAGGACATGCTGCTGGACCCCAATACACACACCTGCTCCTGGCCACTGGGACACACTAATATGATGTTTTCCCAGGGAATATTGCACAGAGCCTGGGCACAGATGGAAGGAAAGGGGCCCTAGGGCATAGACTAGGACAAAGCCCACTGTAGGTAAAAGGGTCAGTTGGAAAGAGGCAAGAAGTTTGCCGTGTGTGGTGGCGCACACCTATAATCCCAGTGGCTTAGAAGGCTGAGGCAGGAGAGTCGCAAGTTCAAAGTCAGCCTCAGCAACTTAACGAGACCCTGCTCTAAATAAAGTATTTAAAAAAAGGGCTGGAGAAGTGGCTCATTGGTTAAGTGGCCTGGGTTCAATCCCCCATACCAAACCAAACCAAACCAAATCAAAACAACAACAAAAAAACACCACCAAGTTATGACCTATGGGAGTGGCAGTATTTGTGCCCGAAGGCAGTTAGACCGTATAGGGAAAGTGATCAGTGGCCAAGAAGCCTCAACAACTTTTGCACATTGGAAGTAGGTTGGTTTTCCCCAGTCCTCCCACTGCCAGCTTTTGCTCTCACCCTGTAGACAAACAGCAATGGCATAATCCATGGCCCAGCTGACCAGTGCCATGAGGAGCCCCAGGAGGACCAGGAAGATCCAGTCTTCACCAACCCTGGATACTAGGAACTTGTGGCAGCGTACTGAACAGACTGGGAGCAGGGAAGGTAAGATCAACAGGGAGTCTGGCACCAAAGTACTCCTCTCCTGGTTACTGCTTCTCCCCTTCCTCCACTGGTAGCTCCAATGGCTTCTTCCCCCTTCAGCACATCACAACCCCGCCAGGTCCCCTGCCCCAACCCAGGTCTCACTGCGGCATCTGGCACATCGGCTCTGTCCATATTCCAAGAGCTCTGGGGGAGCCCGAGGAGAAGGGGGCCCCTTCCAGGGCTCAGGGCCTCCCAGGCGAATCCGAGCAGCTTCCTCTTTGGCAAAGGCCCCGAGTTCCTGAGTATACCGGCCATACATCTGGAGCAATGGGGAAGATGGGGCATTAGTGTGCATGGGCTCAGTGGGGATACAGGGAGGGCGCCTGGGGCCTTGACTCCCCTTCTCCCAGCCTCCATATTATATACCCCCCTTGAACCCACAGTTCCCACTCTGGCTTGGCGTGTGGGAACAATGTACATTGCTGAGTGTGGGGGCTGCCCTGGCTACAGTGACAGGGACAGCCAAGGTACAGGGACACAGATCTGGGGGTGGCAGAATAATTGGTCCTCTTCTCACGGGCCAGAGGTGGGAGCACTGAAGAGGAGTGGGAGGGAAGGCTCCAGAAGACGGAAAAGATGGAAAAGCCTAAGGCACAGTCTGAAAGTGGGAGGAAGGAAGGTCAGAGAATAAGGGATGGTCAAGGGCATATGGGCAACAATAAGAGCCTGGCAGAGCTGAGGGCGGCTGAGTAGGGCCTAGAAGCAGGCGCGGCCCCAATCCTTATCACGTTCCTGCTGGGCCTCTGGCCTGTTACCAAATCAGCTGCACCCCTCCCACCCACCCTAATCCCCTTGTCCCCATTCTCCACCCCCGACTAGCCAACCCGCCCAGCTGGGAATGGAAAGCTTCTCCAGGAGGGTGGAGAGTGCTTGGTGGCCTCAACCCCACTCTAGAGCTGCCCAGAGTCCAGTAGCAGGTCGGGGACAGCAGAGGCTGCGGATGGCAAAGCTGTGACTGTGGATGCTGGGTGATGGGACAGAAGAGTAGCCGAGCTATGGCTAGACCTGCCAAGCTGGGCGTGTGTTGGGGGGTGGGGAGGAGTAGATTCCGGCTGCCACCCGCAGAGCTTCAGGACACAAAGGGCTCCTGTTGGGGCTGGGGTTGGAGGGGGGAGAGGGAGGGACAGATAGAGACACAGAGAGTGAGAGATAGTGAGAAAAGGGAGAAGCTCAGAGAGGAGAACTAGAGAGAGGCCAGAGAAAACACAGGAGAGATGAGGGGGGAAAGAAGCAGGGAGGAGGAAAAGAGGGTAGAATATAGAGATACAGTGTAGGAGGGGGGAGGTGAGAGACAGACAAAAGGGTAGGAAGGACAAGGGGGAGAGGCTGGAGCACAGAATGCCGGGAGAGAGCTTGACCCTGAGAGCTCATTCCTGAGATAGAGCCACAAGGGAAGGAGATGTGGCTGGTGCAACAGAGACACCATTTGGGAGGTCAGGTGCCTGGCTCCATGATCAGTGCCCCCTCTTTGGCCTCTGCAGACTACAGATATCTCTCACCCTGTCCCAAGGGCTTGTTCTGCTCCCTTTGCTCTGCTCCCATACCTACCACCTCCCCTGGTCATCCTGTTTCATCCAGTCTCCCTTTCTCTCTCTCTTTTGTAATTGGGCACCTCCCAGACTCAGTTACAGCCCAGGCCCTCTTCACCTGGAGAGGTTACCTCCCTGCCACCCTCCTGGGCAAATTCCAGCCCAAGCTGATAAAAAGGAGCCATGGGCTATTCCTTTACCTAGGGCTTAGGTCTTCCACTCAAGTGATATAAAAAGGGTCAAATGGCTTCTCAAATACTAAGTAAAGGTTGAATCAGCTGAAAACCCAGGACCCCTCCTCATTAGAAAATGAGGTCAAGGAACACCCAGGGTTGGGTGGGGGCTGTATGGACAGAGGGGTCAGAATGGACAGAGGTCCCAATTCCCACACCCATATCTGTTTCACCCATCCTCCCTAAAGCTCCTATCCTCCAAGGTGGCAGGCCATTTCCCCTAGCCAGGATCGACTGAGAGGTTCCTGCCAATGCTGGTTTTGAGCCCACAAAGGCAGAGGTTTGGGTCTGATCACCTGTCTACACACTCTAGATTCTATGCCTAGCAGAATGTCATTCATGTACATTGTAGGGACACAGGGAATGTCTTGGATGGTGGAGACAGAAGGGGTGTGGAGAAAGTTCAAGGGTGTGGATGGTACTGGGGAGGGGTATTAGCGCGCTGAGACTTGGGCTCAAACGGTGAGGAAAGGGGCAAAGAAAACGAGTGTGTTGGAGTGGGGGTAAAGGGAAGCACACCGCAGATAAACACTTGGTGTCATTGTCCTCTGCAGGCCCCCAGGCTCAGCCAGAAGCCAGCAAGCAGCTTTCCAACCTTTTGGCGCTGCAGCCTCTCGGACTCCTCAGCCTCAGTTTCCCCAGCTCAGAGGACTGAGGCGGAGGTTGGGTAGGCCCCCAACCCTTGCGCTCCCTAGGGTAATCTGGAACAGCTGTGCCTAAGTGCAACCCTTCGAGCTCGTCTCGGCTTCACTTACCAGGGTCTGCTCGTACTGCAGCGCTCGCGGCTCCATCCCCTCCTCGGCCGCCGCGGCCGCCACGGCCGCCATCTCCGTGTACTGCCCTCTGGCTTCCCTCTGCCGCTCGGGCTCCGGCCTGGTCTCTGCTCCCAGCCCGCAAAGCCCGAGCAGGCACCCGTCCGGTCCCCGCAGCCCGAGCGGCCGAGTGCAGAGTGTGGCGGGTCCCGGGCGGGCGCCGCAGGCGCAGCCTCCCGCTCTCGTCCCCTCCTCGGCGGGCGGGCCGAGGGCGGTGCCCTCTGCGCCGCTCCGCCCGCCGGCCCATCCGGAGGGGCCGGCCCATCCCGCCTGGGGTCTGCGATGGAGCCGCCTCTCAGGCTCGAAAGAGGCGGCAGGGGGCGCTTTGCGTGAGAGCACGCGCCCCCTCCCTTGGAGGCTGGGGACTGACTGGGGCACCCACGGCTGGGGCGAGGGCGGGTCCGCTGGCACGTGGAAGGGATGGGCCTGGTCCACAGCTCTCTGGGCGGGGCAGGAGGACTTGGAGACGTTGGGGTTCAGTAGGGCTTGGGGCTTGGGGCTCCAAAACCGTCTAAATTGGGCTCCTGAGACTCGATCCGTTAGGAGCAGCCCCTTCTCTGCTCCTAGAGAGGAACAGGTGGTTCAGGAGAGTCCGGGTAGTCCCCTCTGCCCCATCCAGGGTGAAAAGCAACTGGGAGCGAGTCAGAGGGGAATTCTAGGCCGCCTTCCTCATTCCCTCCCTTTCTTCTTTCTTTCCTCGGGGCTCCCTCAAGGAGGTGCACCTGGAGCTGCCAGGCCTGCGGGGTGTGTGGGGGGGGTGGAGAGGGTACGGGAAGAGGTGAGGCCTGAGGGAAGGGAGTTGTAGGTGCTGGGGAGGCCACTCCTGGGAGGCGGGTGTGGGGGAGCAGAGGTCGCTTCTCCCTGGCAGGGCCCAACCAGAAACCCGAGTAGCTGCTGACGTCTCGCCGTGTTGGGGGAACGGCCTGCTGGGGCTCCGCATTCTCTATCGGGGTCCTTGGAAGGATAGAACAGGGTGGAGTGAGCACAGGGTGGATAGGCATTGTTAGAGCTAGAGCCACGGGAGAGCGCGGGGCCCCAGAAACAGTTTGTAGGAGGGCGCAGTCCCAGGATGAGGGGCATTTAGGGGACAGCGGCAGTGCTCTAGGGGAGGGGTCGGTGCCCAGTGAAGAGGCAGTATGAGAGAGGAGGCAACCAGGAAGAAGGGGCAGTTTGAGAGAAGACCTCTTCTCTCCAATAGGGGGACAATGCCAAGACTAAGGGGTATGTGTGCAGGAGAGGGCAGTGGTGGGGGAAAGGCAGTACCAAAGTTGAAAGGGCAATGCTTTTGGGGAGCGCAGTGTGAGGGGATTAATGTCAGACCTAAGGGGAGGTGGTGGCAGGAGAGCAAGACCCAGGGAAAGAGGGCAGTGATGGGGAGGGTGCAGCACCAGGGGAGGGGACAGTGCAGACTTTTCTTTTCTCCATAGTGACATCAAGGCAAATTCCCAAACCGGACGGACCCGGTTGGGTGACGTCCAGCAGGGCCGAGCTGGCCCGGGCCAGCCCCGGGGGCCTTGGTGCCAGCTGGAGGGGCTGGGCACTATGCCCTGCCCGGCCAGCTTTTCTGGGGGCGGGGTTCTGTTCCACCCGCCCCCGGTGCGGACTGTGCCCGGGCGGGCTTGCGGACCAGCAGGGCAGGGTTAGGGCCGGGCTTCTCTGGGCCAAGGATCAAGGTCCTTGCCTGGGTTAGGCCCCCACGCATTCCAGTCTTCGGGTCCCGGACTCTGAAGACGGCGCAGTAGAGCAGTAGCGGAGCACTAGAACCCGCGCCACCTCCGCGGAGGTGGGACCTATTTGTGTCTCCGCCCTGGGCGTGTCACCTGAACTTAGAGACACGCCCTCAACGTCCAGGCCTCTCACAGCAATCTTTCCGGGCGGAAGTGTAGAAGCCCCGAGAGGGACTCGGCGGAAGTGGCTGCCTTAATGCAAGTCGGTGCGCATGCGTCATTCTGCCCCCGTGGAGCTCTTCAGCCTGAACATTTTTCCTGTCTCCTTTTCTCCACGCGAGGGGGTGCGCGAACCCCCAGTCGTGGCTGCGTGGTCAGCACTTCTTCTGGTTTCTTGGCCCCCTCACGATGGCGGGCATCCTGTTTGAGGATATATTCGATGTGAAAGACATTGACCCGGAGGGTAAAAAGTTTGACCGAGGTAAGTTAAGGTACGCAGGAGCGGTACAAAAAAAGAGGCCTGTCTCATTGCCACGCCCCTGGGCCCCCTCTCCACCCTGCTCACGTGGCCAGCCTCTAGCGACGGATTCTGGTGAAGCGTTGTCCCTCAGGAAACATTTTATGAATGAGAAACTTGAGACTCTGAGCTTTCCCAGGCTTCACCCACGCAGTCAGTGCCTGCTGCCTGGGTGGCTTTCAGCCATGATGCTGACAAACTCCTGGGCATCTTTATAATCGCGACCTACTCTCTGTGTTAGAGATTATACTGTGCTCCCCTCTCACACACTTTGGCTTGTTCATTCTCAAAAGCCCCCATGAAGTAGGAGGTGTTTTTGCATTTTGTTCTGACAGGTTAAGTAACCCACCCAAGACCACAGAGTGAGTTATTTGACTTCCTAACTTGTATTCTTATATTGGCCCCAGAATCTTTAGCTGTTTGTGAAGTCCTCTCTAAGTTAGAGCTAATTGCTTGGCATACAACTCTTTATTCTGCAATCCATCGACAATTTTTTTCTCCTTGGTGATACTTTATTTGCCTACAGACTGAGATGTTTATCAAGTTCTTATACATCCTGTTAATCCTCTCAGCATAATGTATAGCACAGAAAGAGAAAACCTTTGGATAAGTAATAACTTGCCCAGAGTCATGTTCTCAATCATTCAGGGGGCCTAGAGCCTAGATATTTGCTGCCAGAGGATCTTTGATTCTTTCTGGGGTTTCTGTTCTATTGCCATAGTTTTTGCCCTTTTTCTTCTTGCACAGGTTCTGATTGAACCTGCACTTCCTTGAATGCAGTGGAGAGGTTAATGGATGTATACCAGGTTACATTAAAATTCTTTTGCAGTTAACCACCAAACTGGGATCTGTATGTTCTGCCCTGGGCTTGATAAAGTATGCCTGTCACTTACTTTGTTTTTCCCCAGTATCTCGACTGCATTGTGAGAGTGAATCTTTCAAGATGGACCTCATTTTAGATGTAAACATTCAAATTTACCCTGTAGACTTGGGTAAGTATTGAACACACACAATAGCAAGAGTTTTTTCCCCTTCTTCTTAATTTCATCTATTCTTCATCCTCAGATATTGCATTTATTTCTAGGTGACAAGTTCCGATTGGTTATAGCTAGTACCTTGTATGAAGATGGTACCCTGGATGATGGTGAATACAACCCCACAGATGACAGGCCTTCCAGGTGAGGGAGTAGAGAAGGGAGCACTTTAAATATTGAAATATGCCCTGAGGACTAAGTGGTATAGAACCACCTCTGCAAGTGGGGGTTGAACTGGACCTTGGCCTCATACCTGGTAGGCAAGTACTCTATCACTGAGCTCCATCACTAGCCTTTTTTAGTTTATTTTGAGACAGGATCTTGCTGAGTTGCCCAGGCTGGTTTCAAACTTGCAAACCTTCTGTCTCAGCTCCCCTGAGTAGCTGGGATTACAGGTATGTGCTATTGTGTCTGATTTAGAAAGACCTTTATTTAGTCCCTGGAATAAATGATTGTCAGCAGAATCTGAGTAACCTTAAGGAAAGTGCTACACTTAAGAATTCAAACAACCAGGGCTGGGGTTGTGGCTCAGTGAAGAGCGTTTGCCTAGCACGTGCGAGGCCCTGGGTTTGATCTTCAGCACCACATAAAAATAAATAAATAAAAATAAAGGTATTGTGTCCAACTACAACTAAAAACCAAATATTAAAAAAAAAAAAAAAATTCAAACAACTATCTGGGTGTGGTGGCTCACGCCAATAATCTCAGCTGCTCAGGAGGCAGATGCAGGAGAATTGCATGTTCAAAGCCAGTCTCAGCAACTTAGCCCCTAAATAACTTAGTGGGACCCTGTCTTAAAATAAAAAAGCAAAAAAGCTGGGGGATGTGGCTCAGTGGCTAAGCGCCCCTGGGTTCAATACCTAGTACCAAAAAAAAAAAAAAAGCATTCAAACAACCAGGTGTTTACTGAGAGCAGTGATACCATGGATATCATGCTTGTGAGGTGTAGCTTTTTGAAGATGGAGGAAATGACCATTGAGTGACCTAGGCTATGTGGGAGGAGTTTGGTGTGATAGAGAGGCATTGGAGCACCACTGAGTTTAGTTCTTAGCTTTAGTACTTATTTGTTGAATACCCTAATCTCTTTTATTCTTAGTTTCCTCATCAGTAAAATAGAGATGTCATACTTGGTTCAAAGGATTATGGTGGGGAAGGACTAAATGACATCATATTTCTAAGGTGGCTCTTGTTATAATGCTGGCACTTAATTACCAGTTACCATTTTATTCTTATTTTTAATGTTTTTGTGATGATGTCTCACTATGTTCTCCAGGCTGGCCTTATGCTTCTGAGGTTCAAGTGATCCTCCTGTCTCTGACTCCCAGTTAGCTAGGACTACAGGTGTAGCCATTATACCTGGCTATTAGTTACCATTTTAAAAGGATTTTTTTTTTTTTGGTACCTGGGATTGAATTCAGGGATGTTTTCCACTGAGCCACATCCCTGGCCCCTTTTTATGTTTTATTTTGAGACAGGGTCTCGCTAAATTGCTTAGGGCCTCACTAAGTTGTTGTGGCTGTCTTGAGATCCTCCTACCTCAGCCTCCCGAGCCATGGGATTGCAGGTGTGTGCCACTGTGCCCAGCTGAAAAGGATTGTTTGTAATTATTATGAAGAATAACTTTGTCACTATTGTTCTGCAGGGCTGACCAGTTTGAGTATGTAATGTATGGGAAGGTGTACAGGATTGAGGGGGATGAAACGTCTACTGAAGCAGCAACACGCCTGTAAGTTCCGCAGTCTGGTGAGAATCCTTTTCCTTCCTCCCTGGCTAAGAAGTTGGGCCATGCTCTTGCTTCCTGTGTTGGGCCCCTCTCCTCAAACGCCTCAAACTTACTTAGAACCTAAGTATAGCTGTTCCTGGTACAGTTTCCAGTCTGAAGTATTGGCTGCCCACTTTGCCCTTTGTCAGGATCTCAAGGCCCAGTGGTTCCAAAACTTAATCCTGCTGTTTGAAGTGCCAAGAAGAGTGGCTTCCCCAGGAACAACATGCAGTATTAAGGATTAAACTGCTAGACTTTTTTGTTGTTGTTTATTTGTGCGTGTGTGCTTTGGTACTTTGTAACCCAATCCCTGATTCTTTGGTTTCCCTGCTTATTTTTTTCTTTAAAATTGTATTAAAACAATATGTGTTCTTTGTAAGCTATTTGAAGCAGAGAAGTAATGTAAAGGGGGAAAAGTTACCTATAATTTTATACCCAGGAGGAACCTTTTACATAAACATTTTTGAATGGTCTTTTTTTTTTTAAGTCTATTTTTTTCTTTGAGATCATGTTGTTTATTCTAATGTTTTCTTCTCTTTTTGTTTAACATATGTACACCATGTTTCCCCATGTTAGTGTAAAGCTTTTCCTAAACACTTTCAATGGCTGTATAACATTCTGGTTTCATCTTAATTCATTTGGCCATTCCCCTAATTTTGTGCATGTTGGTGTTTTCCTCCTTTGCTAGTATAAACAACAGTGCTTTGCATGTATCTGTGCATTTTTCTTTGTCTGAATTTTTGGTTCCTTAATGACAGAACACTATTTTTTTTTTGTATGCTGGGATGGAGCTCAGACTCATGGGATGGGGATCCTTCTATTTCAGCTCTGCCTATGTGTCCTACGGGGGCCTGCTCATGAGGCTGCAGGGTGACGCCAACAACCTGCATGGATTTGAGGTGGATTCCAGAGTTTATCTACTGATGAAGAAATTGGCCTTCTGAACCTCAAAGGATGCCAGCCTGCTCTTGGTCACTCAGGTTGTGGACATTGTTCAAACCTGAGTAGAAGTTGTTGTTGTTCACCTGTTAAGGAGGAACTGGTTTTCTGCCCACTGTTGGTGCATCTTTAGCTAGTCTGAACTCAATGGGAAACTGGCTTGCCTGTGAAAGACCCAATGGGAAAGCTTGAAGTGAATCAGGAGTTATTTTGTGTATATATGACTTTTTAATTAAACTTTACTTTTTAAGACTCTCCTCCCCCTTCTTTAACACATTTTCATTTTAAAAAAATTGTTTTTCTTTTAGTTGTAGATGAACAAATACCTTTATTTTGTTCATTTATTTTTAAGTGGTGCTGAGGATTGAACCCAGTGCTTCACACATGTCAGGCAAGTGCTCAACTGTTGGGCCACAACCCCAGCCCCATTTCCATTTTCTTTAAAATTGTTTTTTCCAATTTGTCTGTAGTATATTTCTGTCCCACAGCCAGATGACCATGTATCAACCTAGGGCTGTCCCAATCTCAGCCTTTTGGTTTTTGGGTTTAGGGTCATCTCCGTCTCCTGGCTGACTGACTATTCTAGCATATATCCTCTGGTGTGATTTTCTATCTGGAGGGAGGGTTGTGCTTTGGCTCCTGAGAGTAATATCCCATGCCCGGAAGATACCACCCATTTGGCATAGAATTTTGAATTGGCAAGGTGCCATGCTCATGTCCTTCCAACACTCAGTCTCCAGGAAGTCAGTTCACATTAATTTGAATGAGTTACTTGCATAGCCTGGAAAAGTTCTTTTTTTTAATGGAAGCTTTGGGTGGAGACTTTTTGACATGGATTTGGGGTGTGACTAATGAGAGGAGGAAGAGAGGACTTGGCTATAGAAGCAGGTGGACTTGGTTCTCTGCTCCATGTTCCAGTGGTGACCCAGGAGGGAGGGTAAGTGGTAATGGTTCTTATGAGTGACACTGAACAGGGAGCTGCTACACAGACCAGTGCAATGGACAGGACAGTAATACCAAGAGGTTGGCAGTTCAGTGCCCAGGACAACACAGCAGCCTGACTGCACTCACTAACTTATAAGTGGAAGAAGAAAAAAGTTAAGGAAATGGTGGTGATGACAAGGGCTCCAGCCTGTGAACTGGCTCTACAACCAGGCATTAGAGGACCTGAGAAAGCATATGGGACTCTTTTCCCCTGGGAAATTCAGGGTAATAATTCAGAAAGATTGGGTATTAAGCAATTGTCTTTTGATATCCTGGTTTTGCCATAGGAGCCGGTCCCCTGCTGGTATGCCTGGGGTGTTTGCTTTCCCATCATTTTCAGGTCTCTACATGAGGCATTAGAAATAGTATTTAGGGAAATGGGTTGAAGTGAATGACCTCAGCAGTGAGGAGAGAAGGTGTTTTTTGTTGTTATTTTACCATTGGTGGTATGGGGAAGGAAGTAGCAGATGCCTTAGGGGTTGGGGTGTATTTTTATGGAATCTTAGAACCTTTCCATGGGGTCAGATTCTCTTGAAGGGTTGGAAAAGGATGGATTTAGGTTAGAGAGGGAGAACCTAACTACTGGGAATCATAGGATATAAACTGTCCTGGGGTAGCAAAAGAAAGAGAACTAGTGTAAAGTAAAACGGGGATAAGAGCATTATGGTTTTAAAGTGTGTGTGTGTGTGTGTGTGTGAGAGAGAGAGAGAGAGACGGAGACAGACAGACAGAGAGAAGAAGGGATGGAATCAGCCAGAAGGAGTGATTTGGAAGTCTTTTCTTTTGGTTCTGGGGGTTGACTTCAGGGGCTTCATATATGCCAAGCATGTATGAAGTGCTACACCTGCTGTTCCACGTTAGATTAGTTACCTTTTATGGTGCTGAGATTAAATCCAGGATGTCACACATGCTAGACAATCTAGGATAGATTTATTTTTATTTTTTTTTTGTACTGGAGATTGAACCTGGGTGTGCTTAACCACTGAGCCACATCAATAGCCTTTTTTTACATTTTATTTTGAGACAGGGTCTATGTTAAGTTGCTTAGGGCCTCACTAAGTTGCTGAGGCTGGCTTTGAACTTGCTATCTGCCTGCCTCAGCCTTCCCAGCTGCTGGGATTATAGGTGTATACCACTGTGCCTGGCTAGGATAGATTCTTAATAGGTGCAAATTCATTCACACTGGAGAAAACTATGAGCTTTCTTTTTTGCCTGCACTAGAGTAAGTCAAACGCGAATATTAGATGCCTGGAACTTTCTGGCTATATTTACATTTTTGCCATCCTTATCTCTCCTATGAGTGGGCTGAGAATCCATAATTCTTTGGTCCCTTTGGCATATCTTATCCTGGGTTCTGGCTTTTTCAAATGCCATAAAGTTTCATTTGACCATTATATATATATATATATATATATATATTTTTTTTTTTTTTTTAAAGATAGAGTGAGAGAGGGAGGGAGGGAGAGAGAGAGAGAGAATTTTTAATATTTATTTTTTAGTTCTCGGCGGACACAACATCTTTGTTTGTATGTGGTGCTAAGGATCGAACCCGGGCCGCACGCATGCCAGGCGAGCGCGCTACCGCTTGAGCCACATCCCCAGCCCCATTATATATATTTTTGATCATTAAATTTAACATGCTTTGTTTTGATATTTAAGTAAATTATAATTTCCACTAACCATTTCATTAACTGCACCCTGAAAATTTGTAGTATGGTTGAACTAATTCTTTCTCATGCAGAACTGATGGCACCTGAGATTTGGACAATATATTTGAGCTGTGTGCACTTTTTGTTTTTTGCTGTGCTGGAGATGGAACTCAGGGCCTTGACCATGCTAGGCAAACACATTACTACTAAGCAGCATCCCAGCTTTGTGCATTTGTTAATTCCTTCTCCATGTTAACTCTTCTGCCCAGGAAAGAAAGATACTTGGAGATCTAAACTGGTCACCCCCGCAAGAGCTTAGGTTTTCCACTTAGATTTATTAATAAGAGCTGAGGATGTAGCTAGGATATAATTCTCAGTGACTTAGGAAGCTGAGGCAGGATATCACTAATTCAAGGCCAGCCTCAGCAACTTATTGAGACCCTGTCTCAAAAAGAAAAGGACTGGGGATGTAGCTCAGTGGTAAAGTACCTCATTAATAGCTGATGTATTTACTCCATAAGGACTTGGAAATCTTTCCCAGTAAATAGAACTACTGAATGATTATATTGGACAGCGCACCATACTGAGGAGACTCTGGGATTTAGAGTCAATCAGACTAGGGCTGTTTCTATTCCTGCTAACAGTCTCTGTGACCATTGGTAATTTACCTGGCTTCTCTGAGCCTTAGTTTCCTCATCCTTAAAATGTAGGTGGTAATATACATTTTACTGAATTGTATGAGCATTAAAAAAGGGAATATAAGATGGGTGTGGTACTGCATGCCTATAATCCCAGGGACTCCTGAGGTTGAGGGAGGAGGATCTCAAGTTCAAGGTCAGCCTCAGCAATTAATCAAACGCTGTCTTTAAAGGAGAAAAGAAAAAAAAGAAAAGAAAGAAAAAGGAACATATATACGATTCCTGACTTTCACCCTAGTGTTTTGGAATGCCTTTGGGGATTCTCAGGTATCTGTGACAGTGTTTGGAATCCTGAGTTCCTGGTAGACTTTCCTTTTCTTTGAGGTGGGAGAGAGGGAAAAGTTCCTACTAGTTTTCCTACAGGAACCTCAGAATGTAGTAAGTTGATCTTTGTACACAAGGTAAACCTCCCCTTCCTGAGCACCAAGACAGCAAGACTTATTTGCAAAGCCTCTGAAGTCTACCCACCCCCCACCTTTCCCTGTGGTACAGGAGATTGAACCAGGAGAATTCTACCACTGAGCCACATCCCCTGCCCTTTTTTGGGGTGTTGGGGGAAGCAGGGACAGGTTCTTGCTAAATTGTTGAGGCTGACTTTGAACTGTGATCCTCCTGCTTTGGCCTCCTGAGTAATTTGATTACAGGTGTGTGCTACCTGTGCCCTGCAACCCCACCTTCTTTTTAGGGATCCCATAGTTGGGTTTATGGTAATCACACTGGGCTGCTCTTTAGATGCACTTGTAGGGTTTGAGAAGGGAGCCTTCAACTTGTTCTTGTTTGTCCTGCTCTTCCAGCTTAAGGAGCTCATGCCACTTCCTGCACTTCCCCCTGACCTCCACAGGAGGGAGGCAAGAGCCCAGGCCTGGCAAAGCCTCCTGCTGAGCTGCTGAAGGGCTAGCTATTTGCTCAGCTGTCACATTCAGGTCTTGTCTTTACTGAACTGTCTACATAGCCTTACCTGGGGCGGGGGTGAGTGTTAGCTTTCTTGGGAGGTGGGGTTGTGTGTGTGTGGGGGGTACCCCCTGTGAAGAACATCTTTCCTTTGCTTTTTAGTTAGCTTTTGGGTGCTCTCATTTATTCTTTTACAGCCTTAGTTTTGTCAATTTTATAGGGACAGTGTTTCTGAGAGACACCTGTTACTCATTTATCAAAAGTAAGAATCTCTTAAGAATAGAGGACCAAACAGTCCCACAGAGAATGACAGTAAAGGGAACGGGGCACTGGAGGGCCTTAAACTTGAAGCGAAGGAAACTACCCTTTCTGTTTTCTCACACAAAGATAGTCTCTATCGCTGTTCAAAGGTGAGACCAGAACAGGCCTTTGCAGAATTATTATATGAATAAAAAGCATATAGAGAATTAGTGATTTTTAAATTTATGCAGAAAATAGACCAAAGATAACTAGCTGCTCTGATGAATATTGTTGATAGCTTAAAAAAATAACTTTTGAAGTTTTATAATGTACAGTGAAAAAAAACAGTCCCTTTTTCTTTCCTGTGTATTCACCTTTACCAGGGTATTGGCTTTCAGGTGGAAACAGGATGTCTGGTATAGCTGCAGTTGTCTTCCTTCTCCAGGGAAGGGAACTGCACATGAGAGACACTGCAAATGTTGTCAGTGTCAGCATTCCTTACCCTTCCTGAGACAGATTTGGAGAGTTAGGATGGGCTCTGGTTAGAAGAGGGTTAGTAGGGTTGGCAGAAGGGTCAGGAGGCAGGGGGTGGAACTGGACCATGGGGGTGGGCAAGGTGGGTAAAGGGGAGAAGAGTGTGTACTGATCAGTAGGAGGATGGGTTGGGGAAGAAGAAGATCCAGTCTGGAGGTTGTGTGACAGGGAACCTGTGCCCAAAGTTCCTAATGGAATGTCTGGGGCTTCTAGGGTCCCCGGTGAGGCTCCAGGAAAGAGTCCATGAGTTCCATTCAAAGGTCTGTGTGTCCTGTTCAGGTATCCAGTGATTTGGTCTGGGGACCTGGTGGTTTGATTCAGCAGAGCAGGAATCTTGGCTCTGAATCCCCGCAGCTTGCTCAGAAGTCCAGAGCCAGTAGTTCTGGCTGAGACACTGAAGTTCGCCTCCAACAATCCAGAAGTCCTGTTTGGGAGCTTGTTCAGTGTGAGGAATAGAGAAGTACTGCTTGGGACAGCTGTGGTGGGCAGGGACCGCCTGACACAGAGGGCAGGTCCTCCTACAACCAGAAGAAAACGCACCTTTCCTCGGAGCAGTTGTTGGAAGCTCAGGAAGATGGCATTGGGATCCTTGTGAGCTGTGGTCCTGCCCTGTGGAGGAAGCTGAGGGCAGAGGATGGGCCTGAAGTCAGAGAGCAGGCCTAAGATATCAGGTCTCCCTTGACTATGTAGGACAGATAGGGTGTCTGCACCCAGGCATTATGACTAGGAAGGAACACTCCTTGGCAGACCAGTTCTACCCTCCAGATCCCTTGAATCCCCATTCTTCCTCCAGGTCGTTTAGGGAGACTGAGTCAGAGGACAATTTCTTTGGATTCCTCAGCTTGGGATTTACCTGGGTTCCAAGGAGGCCCTGCAGGGCACCAAGGAGGAGTCGGACCTGTCCAGAAAGCTGTCCCAGGAGAGCTGAGAGGCAGGTGGGACCCAACTGTCCCCGTGCTGCCATCACTCCCTCCAGTAGAAGGGTCACTGCTCCCAGAATGTCCTGTGCCTTGGTCTGCTCCTGGGAAAGAGATGGAAGAAAGAAGCGGACTGCTTCAAAGGGCATGCTAATAGCGGGTGGGGAGCCTGTAGGAGTAGCCAGCAGAATGAATCATAGGAGCTGAGAATTGGACAGGACCAGGGTCCCACCCAGCACAGGAATTCTTTCACAGTCTCCCGACAATTGGTCATCGGCCTCTGCTTCAATAACTCCACTGTCCGCCAACCCTGCCTGGTCTTACACCAACTTTCAGTCAGAAAGTTCTGCACTGTTATAACTTTTAGCTCTTGAAAACTAGTGCCGTAAGTCTACTCTTTTTGCTACAAAATATTAGGACCATAGCATTTTTAAACTAAATGAAGAATTGAGGCTCCAAAATAATGGAAGGGAAGGGACTTAATAAATGGCAGAGCTTGAACTATAGGTGACCCAGTGATCCGAGCAGACCTGAGGAAAGGAGGGGGACTCTAGAGATCTTGGGGGTAGAAGAGTTGACCTGCCAATGAGTCCTGCATCCCAAGTAGGTTTCCTGAGTCATAAGTGGGAACATTTCTTGCTGTACCATAAGACTACTACTTTTCTTCAAGCTAATCAGACAGGTTTGTGTCTTTGTTTTTTTAACCATGTTTTTCTTTCTGGACAGTTTAATATGGTCCCTTTTAATAAATTAGCATGTGTCCTGAAGGGGATGTTCAGTACTCAGACTAGTGCTTTTAAGTGCAATCCACTCAAAATAGAGTTCTAAGAATATTTCCATAATATGGTTACTAAACATCTAAAGCAGTCTAGAATTGCTAGCTTTAAAACCAATTGCTTTTGATTTGGGGTTGTAACTCAGTGGTAGAGTGCTGGCCTAGCATGCACAAGGCCCTGGGTTCAATGCCTAGCTCTGCAAAAAGGAATAAATAAATAAATAAACAAACAAATAAATAAATAGTTGCTTTAATAGTGCCATTACTTGCTAAGGTTTTTTTTTTTTAACACTTCCAAATCTTTTTCATAGGAAGTGCTAGGGCCAGAAGCTTAAATGAGGGAAGCAGGGCTTCAGGGTCTTAAGCTGGAATAGGACTTTATTCATTTTACACGTAGAATTACACACGTGTCTATTAAATTTCATCTTGTTTGTGATGTAAGTTTTTAGTGATTGGAATCTTGATTCTGACTTCAGTTAGTGGTGCTTCCCAGCATCGTGTCATCTGTGGATACAGATTAATCTTACTTCTCTGTGCCAACTTAAGAAGATTGAACAGTCTTAAAGGCATGATCATGATAGACTTCTATCCAGATTTTTTGTGTGTGTATGTATGGTGCTGGGGATTGAAACCAGGGCCTTGTGCATTCAAGGCAAGCACTCTACCAACTGAACTATATCCCCAGCCCTCTCTCCAGCTTTTCATGATGTTTAACTTTGAATCTATTTGACATATGGGGCCTGAAATCCATCATCTTGTCCACAGGATACACATAGATGAATGTATATTGGGTTAGGGTGGCCAAGCTGAAGATGAGATTATTTTTAGTGACCCTAAGAATTATAAAGGATGGGCTGAGGATATAGCTCAGGTAGGGTGCTTGCCTCGCATGCACAAGGTCCTGGGTTCAATCCCCAGCACCACAAAAAAAAAAAAAAAAAAAAAAAAAAAAAAAAA
>NW_025999969.1:857980-868560 GCF_001458135.2 Marmota marmota marmota
TTAAAAAAAAAAAAAAAAAAAAAAAAAAAAAAAAAAAAGAATAATGGAGGATCCATGGGAAGCAGTAGGGAGCTGATAATGACAGGAATTTGGGGAGCCAGAGTAAGGGATGGAGTTCCGTGTGTGTGTGTGTGTGTGTGTGTGTTTTGCTGGTAATCATAGCCAGGGTCACATATGCTGGGCAAGTACTCTACCACTGAGCCATGCCCCCAGCCCAGACATCCCAGGGATAACTTTCTTACCGTCTGGGTTTTCCATTCTCCCAAGCTAAAATCCACAGCAGGTAGCAGGACAGGGGTGGACAAAGGATTGATGTCTGGGCACTGGCTCTGTTGGAAAAAAAAAATGTGTGGGGGAGAAGAGAGATGAAATAGAGAGGGTATGGTGGCCCAGTGACTGGGCTAGCCTTCCATGAGCACTATGTTCAGTCCAGAGCTTCTAAAAGAGGCTCTAGTGCAAATCACAATTCTTGACAGGGAGTGGTGATCAGTAGGCCAAAGGCAATGTTGGAAGAATAGTTATTGGTCCGGGAGTGAGAGGAAGTTATGGGGTTGAGGGTACCTTACCAGTTAAGTGAATAGAGAAGCTAGTGCTTGGGAATTCTCACCAGTCTGCTGTGAAGGACGTGGGAGTCACGAAGCAGTTTATTTAGGAGTCGGGGGTCACAGGCAGGAGGAGCCGGGCTGGACAGAGTTAGTCTTGCAGTAAGGAGAAGCATGACCACAAGGAGCAATTCTTAGATGAGGAGAAGTGAGGTTGAACGGGGTGGATAAGGAAGAAATCATTGTTGGGTGATGGTCCAGGAAATCCCATTTAGGACCCAGACCTGAAATCCAGGGAATCTTCTACTTGGACATACCTTATTCCTGGGAGACTGGGTTCCCTAATTCCCCACCCCTGCAGCATGCCTATTTATTCTCTCTCCCTGCCATGCTCCAGCCTGGGCCTAGCCCCTCAAGTGTGATCTTACCAGTCAGCTCCATTCTGGCTGGGGTGTCTGGCTGGAGTGGCTCCCTGTATGGGGCCTCTCCCCTGAATCCTTCCTGGGGCCATGGAGGCGGCTTGGGCTCTTTGCACTTCTGGGCAGAGTGGGGTGGGGCACAGGTGGGCCAAGGAAGACAGTCTGGAAACCATCCTGAAAGTTACAAAAGTGGTGAATATTTTATCAAGTTTCAAGAAAAAGACTGCCTGGCAGGGGGAACAGATGCTGGGAGAGCTTGAGCTGCTGACCGACTCTGAGCTACTAAAGTTCTGATGGCTCCCAGGTTTTCTTGTGATCACAGCATATGGTGTCTCCTGACTTTGTCAGGGCTCCTCAGTGACTCTGGTACTGGTTTGGTCCCCCCACCCACATACACGCTGAGGGCAGCAGAACATGATATGTACTCTTGTGTGCATACACACACACACACACACCTTTATTGGCCTCAAATTCTGAGTAACCTTGGTTGTTAGGTTGGAAGAAATCTGGGATCGGATTAGAGAAGGGAGCCTGAAGAGTGGCAAACAGGATCCAGAGCAAGGATCAGGAAGTTGAAAATATGCACGATGTGTTGCAGTGTGACTTCCGTGTTGGGCAGAAATATAACTGGGACCACAGGAGGACATGGATTAAAAGGGGGTACCATAGTCATTGACCTCTCATTCTTTCTCTATTTACCCTACCCATATAGTCTCCTGGAGTTTTTCTTTGCATTCCAAGTTCTGATATATCCTGTTATCCAAGTTAAAGAGATGAACTAATAGTCCTGGGATTTCCTTTCTGAGGCAAGTGGCCCAGGAATGAGCACCAGCTTAGGTGATGCCCACCTTACATGGCTTACCTTACTTTAGACGCTGACTGGCCAAGTTATCTGTCTCATGGCTACACCTGCTTCCCTTCCCCCTCTGCAGACCCCTTATGATTCCTTCACAAGACCCCCCACATGGTTTCCTCCTCCCTTCACAAGTTGTGCAAAGAGGCCTGCACCTGATTCAATATTGGGATTTCCTGTAGGTCTGTCAACATGCATGAGCCCTCCTCCCTTTATGTTCTCCTTGTGCCCTGGCTTGCCTGACCCAGCTTCCCCAGTCCCAGGATTCAGAACTTTTAGCTAACAAAAAATGAGCCGGTAAGACTGGGGATTGGACCGTGTCTATTTTAGTGCTGTGTTTTCTAACCCTACATGTACCTCCTTTCTTATTTTCTCCCTGGGCCTGTGTCCCCTTTCCCTAGATCATGGGAGGCCTGTGCTATATTCCACTAAGTCTGTGATCAGTCCTTCAGAAACCAGCACCCCACCCCCTACCCCTGCCCTGTCCTGCTCCTCCCATTCTGGGAAGGCTCCACTCTTCTCGACAAAGGTCAGTGCCTGTAGGTTCCAGTTTGCTTGCCCCTCCCCCAGCTTAGAGCCCAATTCTTCTTTCCTGTCTTTCATACCCTCACTTAACCCCAAACCCTGTTTGCCACTCACCGGGTAGAGAAGGGCTTAAGGACCCAGGTGCACAGCAGGCAGCACTCTGGGGAGCAGATGAGTAGAAAGACATGTGGCGTTGGGGCACAGCCCCTCCACTGCAGTGGGGTCACAGGCTTGACCGGCCACTTTTGCCCAATCAGAGAGCAGAGAGCCACCAGACACTGGCGAAGGCCCCGGAAGTGACGCCTTCTCCTATCCAAGCTGGACCTGGAGCCCCTGCCTGGACCATGGTCCACTAATGGAGCCCAGTTCCTCCACCCCCACACACCACAGGGAGGATTTGCATAGGGGGATCCATCTTTTCCTAGAAGATGGAAACCTGGGAGCTGGCTGGGAGAGAGATGGGAAAGGAATAGAGGTTTTGTCCAGGAGATAGCTGGCAGGACATGTTTGTCCCGAGGGAAAAGGCATGGAAGTCTTGCTTCAGATTGATGAGGTTTTCAGTTCTTAGCTATTCAAATTTCTTCTCTCTGAACACCATACCAGCTGTCAAAATCCAGGTTTCTCCTACAACTCCCTATGGAGTCTCATCTTGTAATTCCCCTTTCCCAAATGGAATCTGGGCATTGCCTATATTGAAGAAAGATCTTATTAGGGGTCATGGTATAGAGAAAGGGTGTGGACAGTTTGAAGGGACTGGAGGGTGAGGGGCGTGTACTGGGTTAAGCCTGGGTCCAGGTGCTCTTCTGCTGGGGCCCAAGGGCTTGGACAACTAAACCCACTTACCTCTGTGTCCATGCGCTGAGCTTGCCCTGTCTTTTGCCCTCTTCCATCTCTTACCACTCCACATGTGACAAGAGAAATAACCAGGCCCATGTGTCCCTGTCTTAGGAAAGACAGCTGTTGAGCCTCCCCCGCAAATACCTCCCTGCTGCCACCCCCCTCTTTCCTTTGGCCCTGGCTCTAACTACTTTGCTTTCCTCTCAGTTCCAGTCTCCCTACAGTCTCTTTCCTCAGGGGCCTCTTGGCTTGACTTTGTTCCCACCCCCTACCCCTATTTCTTCCTCAGGCTCTCTCTTGTTCCTCTTCCCAAGGATGGGGCTGTCTGCTAGGAGTATGGCCTAAATCCCGGAATTCTCCAGTTCAGCCAGACGAGATGCCTCCCAAGATTAGGAAGGAGGGTGCTGGGATAGCTGGGAGGATGGTGGGGATGTGGGGGTGGGAGGGGATAGGGAGACATGACCAGAAAACCAAGACAAAGGAGATTGGGGGTGGGCTAGAGAGGAAGAGAGTCCCTTGGGTGAAGGAAGAGGTTGAGAAAGCAAGAGGGTGATGGTTGAATGGGCTTGAGGACAGGTTACAGTGGGAAACAATGACACTCTACCCAAGGGGTAACACTGCCTGTTACTGCATAAGTCTCTGTCCTGGGAACCTCTAGAATGAGGACAGACCTCAGAGGGAGAAGTAGGGCCTAGAGTCAAGAAGAGATCAGTTGTCATCCTTAAAGGCAAGTCTTCATCCTTCAAGCCGGAAGGTCCTTGCCCAGTGACCCGTCCAGGCCTCAGGCCCAGCCATGGCCCCTCCCTGGCCCTGAGAATCTGGTCCTGGGCTGGACACCCATCTCCCGGTCGTTCTGTGGCCGCCGGCAGCTGGGGGCTCCAGGCCCGCCTCTCCTCCCCTCTTCGCGCCCCCTGGTCCCTCCCCTCCCCCTACACCCTCGCTCCCCCTTTCCNNNNCTTTCCCTCCAGCCCCTCCCTCCCTCCCCCTGCCCCGTCCCAGCCCCTCCCTCCCCTCCCCCACTCGCGATCCGGGCCGCTCGCCGCTGGGCCGGACCCCCCCGGGCTCACGCCCGGCCCCTCGCCGAGCCGCCGCCGCCGCCCCGCCGCCCCGTTTGCTGAGGACGGAGGCCCCCGGCCGGGGCGTCGGGCGCCGGGCATAAAACGGGCCAGAGCCGGCGCCCGGGGCACTAGAGCCGAGTACGGCCCGGGTCAGCGCCCGCCCGCCCGCGCTCCTCCCGGCCGCTCCTCCCGCCCCACCCGGCCCGGCGCCGACTCTGCGGCAGCCCGAAGAGCCCCTTGCCGTACTGCCCCGGCCCTGGCCCCGGCCCCCTCCCGCCGGACCGCCCCCGACCCGGCCCTCTTCCCTCCTCCCGTCCTGCTCCCTCCTCCCGCCCGCCTCCCCAGCTGTCCCGTTCGCGTCATGCCGAGCCTCCCGGCCCCGCCGGCCCCTCTGCTGCTCCTCGGGCTGCTGTTGCTCGGCTCCCGGCCGGCCCGCGGCGCCGGCCCGGAGCCTCCCGCGCTGCCCATTCGTTCTGAGAAAGAGCCGCTGCCCGTTCGGGGAGCGGCAGGTAGGTGGGCGCCGGGGGGAGGGGGGGAGGCGCGGGCGGTGAGTCCAGCTTTGGGCAAGTTCGCACCCTCCGGGTGGGGACCCCGGGCGCAGGTGGCTCCGCGCAGCGGGCGGGCTGGAGCCGCCAGGCGCGTTGTGCCAGGGGACCCAGGGCCGGGCGGGCAGCCCCCAAGGCGGGCATACTGCACGAGCGGGACAGCGGCCGCTAGCCAAGCCCGTCCCCGCAGGCTGTTCCTTCGGCGGGAAGGTCTATGCCTTGGACGAGACGTGGCACCCGGACCTGGGGGAGCCCTTTGGGGTGATGCGCTGTGTTCTGTGCGCCTGTGAGGCGGTGAGTGAACCCTATTGCCGCCACTCGGGCTCTTGAGGGTCGGGGACCTCTGGGGTTCTGAGACGTCGGACTGCACTCTAGTTGCTCAGGAGGAAGAGACTGGTCCACAGATACTTGGGATGAGTTTTCTGGCGAAGGAAGCTGGGATCGCCCCCTTTAAGTCTCAGGTGTTGACTACTATTGATCGCTCACTCTGTGCCTTCCGTGTCTCTCTCTCTCTCTCTCAACTACCATTACAACTTTGCTAGATAGATAACCCTATTATCCCCATTTTCTAGAGGGGGACCCTAAGGCCCAAAGAAGTTAAGCCACTTGTCTAGGGTCTTTCCACCTGTAAATGCCAGAGCTTTCGGACTCTGCCGGTGGACTTTGCACTGGTCCCTAGACTCTCCCTCTTTGCCCTGAAGTCTAACGGTCTGACATCTTGCACTCACTTGATTTTTCCCTGTTCTCTGAGATCAGCCACAGTGGGGTCGCCGTGGGAGGGGCCCTGGCAGGGTCAGCTGCAAAAACATCAAACCTGAGTGCCCAACGCTGGCCTGTGGGCAGCCGCACCAGCTACCAGGACACTGTTGCCAGACCTGCCCCCAGGGTAAGAGCAGCTCTGCTGTAAGGGGAGGGCAACAGGGTGCAATACTAGGTCCTGGGCTACTTGGATTGCGGTGGCCTGCTGTAGCCCGTGTTTCTTACCCCTGGCACAGAGCGCAGCAATTCGGAACAGCAGCGGCCGGGCCTGTCCTTCGAATATCCCAGGGATCCGGAGCATCGCAGTTACAGTGATCGCGGGGAGCCGGGTGCTGAGGAGAGGGCACGCGCAGACGGCCACACCGGTAAGAGGGGATGGGTGTGTTAGGGGTAGTCCTGGGGGCGGCGGTCAGCGATGGTTGACAGTGTTCATAACGTCTTCCTCCCTTGGCAGACTTCGTGGCGCTGCTGACTGGGCCGAGGTCGCAGGCAGTGGCACGTGCCCGAGTCTCATTGCTACGCTCCAGCCTACGCTTTTCCATCTCCTACCGGAGGTGAGAAAGGGGAAGAAGGGAGGAGCGGGTCAGCTGGGGGAGGGGAAGAAGAACTGAGAAAGCTGGGTGTGTGTGTGTGTGTGTGTGTGTGCGCGCTGCTTTTGGCCCAGGCTCCCCATCCAGCCTTACTGGACTTTTCATTTCCAGGCTGGATCGTCCCAGCAGGGTCCGCTTCTCAGATTCCACCGGCAGCATCCTCTTTGAACACCCTGCATCCCCCACCCAAGATGGCCTGGTGAGATGATGCCATTTATGAGCGCTTATCCAGTCTGGGCACTGTGCTGAGAGCATGCTCTGCATTGCCTCCTTTGGTCCTCAGAACAACCCAGTGGGAGGAAGGCACTGACATTATGATGCCCATTTTACAGATGAGGGAACTGAGGCTCAGTAGCAGAATGTGATTTGTTCAAGGTCACACAGCTAGTAAGTGGTGGAGCCAGGATTTGAACCCAAGCATCTGGCTCCTGGGCACCTTCTTAAGCTTCCTAGGAGGGCCTGGGGGCTCCCTTCCATATTCCTTCCTCATCAGGCCTGGGCCTCTTAGCTGGCCTGTCCGGCATACTGTCTGAGTGTGGGCCTTCTTGTTTCTCTGTTACAGGTCTGTGGGGTGTGGCGGGCAGTGCCTAGGTTGTCTTTGCGGCTCCTTAGGGCAGAACAGCTGCATGTGGCCCTTGTGACACCTACTCACCCTTCAGGGGAGGTCTGGGGGCCTCTCATTCGGCATCGGGCCCTAGCTGCAGGTAAGGGGAACATGCAGCTGCTGAATATGAAGAAAACTCTTTATATTCTCAGGGTGGGCTGAGAAGGGGATTTTCTGATGGACTGTCACCATCCTCCCTCCCTCAGAGACCTTCAGTGCCATCCTGACTCTAGAAGGCTTACAACAGCAGGGTGTGGGGGGTATCACCCTGCTCACCCTCAGTGATACAGAGGACTCCTTGCATTTTTTGCTGCTCTTCCGGGGCCTGCTGGAATCCAAGAGTGTGGGTAAGTGTGGTGGGGAAAGTGTGAGAGAGGGCAGAGAGGGTACCTATCTCTTAGAAATGTCCACATGTATGCCCATTACAGGAGCAACCCAGGTTCCCTTGAGGCTCCAGATTCTACATCAGGGTCAGCTACTGCGGGAGCTCCAGGCCAATGCCTCAGCCCAGGTGAGGGAGGGGAGGCTCTGATTCTTGTTGCCACCTGCCCTGGCCTCTTGCTAGTGCCCATCATACCCTGGTCTGTTCCCAGGAGCCAGGTTTTGCTGAGGTGCTGCCCAATCTGACAGCCCAGGAGATGGACTGGCTGGTGTTAGGGGAACTGCAGATGGCCCTGGAGAGGGCAGGTGGGCCAGAAATGCGCATCAGTGGACACATTGCTGCCAGGCAGAGCTGCGATGGTGAGGCAGGGTGGGGCCTGGCACCTGAGGTACATCCATCCAAGAGGCACAAAAAAGTGCCAGGGAAGAGGCCAGGGTGGATGGGGGAGACTCCTGGGGACTCAAGCTATGAGTGGCCATGTAGCAAGCCTGTCTTGCCCCTCTACAGTTCTGCAGAGTGTCCTTTGTGGGGCTGATGCCCTAATCCCAGTCCAGACAGGTGCTGCCGGTTCAGCCAGCCTCACACTGCTAGGAAATGGCTCCCTGATCTACCAGGTAAGAGTCAAGGACTACAGGAGGTGGTAAGGGCTGTCACCATCCTCCTTTGGCAGCTGCTGGAGGGATTCTTGACTTGTAATTGTTCAAGCCTCAGGCCTTTGCTGCCTATTCAATTTGCCTTCCCCCACCCTGCCCACCAGGTGCAAGTGGTAGGTACAGGAAGTGAGGTGGTGGCCATGACACTGGAGACCAAGCCTCAGCGGAGGAATCAGCGCACTGTCTTGTGCCACATGGCTGGATTCCAGCTGGGAGGACACATGGTAAGGCACCAGGCAGAGCCATAGTGCCAGGGTCACCAGTGGGACGCCTGGTGGATGTGCAGGGATATTCAGTATCCTTCACTTACTCACAGACTCTCTCATTGATTCATTGATTCATTTAACATATTTTTAGTGATCCCCAGGCTAGGGTCTAGAGTACAAAGAATATAAGGTGTGGGGGCTGGGATTGGTGGTGCACACCTGTAATCCCAGTGACTCAGGGGACAGGAGGATCTCTATCTAGTTGAAGGCCAGCCTCAGCAACTTAGCAAGGCCTTAAGCAACTTAGTGAGGCCTAAGCAACTTAGGGAGAACCTGTCTCAAAATAAAAATTAAAAAGGGCTGGGGATGTGGCTCAGTAGTTAAGCACCTCAGGGGTGCTTAACTTGGTACTAAAAAAAAAAAGGAAAGAAAATCAGATGTGGTCCTTGTCTTCAGCAAGCTCACAGTCAAATCAAATTGAAGTAGTTAAGAATTACTGTGCAATACACTGTATAATAACTATGATAATATGGTTGCTGCTATTGGACATTTCTACTGCCGGCTACTGTACTGGTTATCTTATTTATATATATATTTTACGTTTACAGTACCCATTTGTAGATGAGGAATTGAAGGCTTGGAAATGTTAAGTAACTCTTCAAGGTTGTTACACATAGTTAAGAAATAACAGAGGAGAGACTTGAAACTGGGCTTGCAAAGTTCTTATCCAGTGTTACTGGTGTGTAGAGATACATCTTGTTGTAGTCGGGGCACAAAACATGGAAAGGCCTCAGCCTCTGGGCTTGTATGAAAGCTGAGGGGGCTCATCCTTTCTTGCCCCCCAGGCTGTGGGTGTCTGCCCTGGGCTGGGTGCCCGAGGCACTCATATGCTGCTACAGAATGAGCTGTTCCTGAATGTGGGCACCAAGGACTTCCCAGATGGAGAGCTGCGGGGGCATGTGGCCACCCTGCCTTACAGTGGGCACAGTGCCCGCCATGATAGTGAGTGTTCCAGGGTTTGCTCGCCTTTCTGTATTCTTGGACTTGTGACTAACACACGTGAGGGATGGTGCCAGAGGGCCAGGGCCTAGGGAGTATCTTTCTCTGCCTGAGATTCAGATTGACATCTGGAGAAGGTGGGAATGTCAGGGGATGGGGGGGTCCTACTGGCAGACTCTCTCCCTGTTGCGATGGTGTAGGAGTCTAAAACTTGCTGCTCCCAGGCCTGGACCCATTGATGGTGCCTTTCAGCTTGCAGAGTCTATGTTGGGGGAGATGGGAATACTGGGAGTAAGAGGTTGCTCTAGGACACCTTCTCATCTACTCTTCTCTGGACCCAGCATTGCCTGTGCCCCTGGCGGGAGCCCTGGTACTACCTCCTGTGCAGAGCCAGGCAGCCGGGCATGCCTGGCTTTCCCTGGATACACACTGTCACCTGCACTATGAAGTGCTGCTGGCTGGGCTTGGTGGCTCAGAACAGGGCACTGTCACTGCCCACCTCCTTGGGCCTCCTGGAATTCCAGGGCCCCGGCGGCTGCTGAAGGGATTCTACGGCTCAGAGGTGAGGACACGATGGTGGGAGACAGCTTGGGAAATCTTGCCTTTGTGTGTGTGTGTGTGTGCGTGTGTGTGTGTGTGTGTGTGTGTGTGTGTGTGTGTTGCTGGGGATCAAACCCAGGGTCTTGTGCATGTGAGGCAAGCACTCTACCAACTGAGCCATATCCCTAGCCTGGGAAATCTTGCTTTTTAGCTTGAAGGGATGTGTGGACCTGTGGTTGGGAAAGCAGAAAGCAGACAGCCTGGTATTACAGATGGGTATGGGCTTAGGAGTTAGGCAGGTCTTGATGTGAATCTGACTCAGCCTTTTATTATGCATTCTCCTTTCTGAGGACATCCCTTGTGTAGTATGTAATATCCTGGGACTCCAGAGGGGTAGTGGGATGGCCAAGCCACTGAAGTAGTTTGGGCTGCTGTGCACTTGGAGTCAGAGAGACCTGGTTTCCAAGTTCTGCACCATTGCCGTCTGGGTCTCAGTTTCTTCATCTGCAAATTGAGAGGCAGTAGTAGGCTCAGCCCTAAAGTGCCTTGTACCCATCCCTCACTCTGTCTCCCTGTAGGCCCAGGGTGTGGTGAAGGACCTGGAGCCCGAGCTGCTGCGGCACCTGGCACAGGGCACCGCCTCCCTGTTGATCACCACTAAGGGTAGCCCCAGAGGGGAGCTGCGAGGGCAGGTTGGTGGGCATTGTGGGCATTGGGGATGGTGTAGTGGGGCTGGCCCTGTGTTCCTGTGCTTTCTCTGAGCCCCCAGTGGGTGGGGTGAAGGGGATAGTATCAAAGTGTGGCTGGTGGAGAGGATGAAGCCACACAAATCTCCCGAAGGAGGGTGGCAGAGCACCGTCCTGTCGCTGCAGCTGGGATGATTGCTGAGGCTAATAGCCTCCTCCTGGCGCCCTGGTGCTGAGGGGCGGACCAGCGAAGGTGGAGACTGGAGCGGGGGCCTAGATGCTGTCTCAGTTGGCCTCTCCTCCCAGGTGCACGTCCGTAACCAATGCGAGGTGGGCGGCCTGCGCCTGGCTGCTGCCGGGGCCGAGGGGGCGGGGGCTCCTG
>NW_025999969.1:870060-903982 GCF_001458135.2 Marmota marmota marmota
CCATGAGGCAGAATCTCATCCTCTGGATCCTGAATTGCAGGCACTTAGCAGGGATTTAAAGCAGGCCTCTAGATGTCAGCTGAGCGAATGAATGAACAGCTGATGGATCAGGCAGAGTAGAATCCTTTTCAGACAAGTCTTTGAAACACCTTTCCCATCCTACCCTGCACTCCAACAAAGCTGGCTAGTCCCAGGCCCTGCCCAAGCCCCAAGGAGGTTGTGTAGTGACTCAGGAATTCCAGTCCTTTGCATTTTGTGATGGACTTGATGTCAGGCCCCTTGGAGTCCTGGTGTGCAGATACCTCAAGAGGGGCGCCCAGGGGCTGGGGATGTGGCTCAAGCGGTAGTGCGCTCGCCTGGCATGCGTGCAGCTCGGGTTCGATCCTCAGCACTACATACAAACAAAGATGTTGTGTCCGCCGAAAACTAAAAAATAAATATTAAAAAATTCTCTCTCTCTCTCTCTCTTAAAAAAAAAAAGGCTTAGTGAGACCCTGTCTCAAATAAAAAAAAAAAAAAGAGGCGCCCCATTCATTTCTCTTTAGACAACTAACTGCACATAATGAGAGAGTCCTTTTTAAAGAAACCAAACCATACTCTAAAACAACCTAAGGAGGGTCAATTTTCCTGGTTAGAACATTTTAGGGTCTCAAAATAGTAACTGGTAGGGTTTAAAATTTGGTATCTAATGCTGGGGACAATGAAGTCTTCTGCATTGTAGAGGGTTTGACCGGCCTTCTCCAGCAGAAAGGCAGAGGTCATACATAGATGCTCTAAGTGACTGGACGAATGGGATAGTTCTGATACATCTATTTTTCAAAAAGAAATTTTTCATGTTTAGTCTTCTACTTTGACATGTTCTACTGGTGGAACCACCTTTTATGAATTCCCAGTGACATCCTTTATTCATTATTTTATATGCAAAATCCAGGTTTGAGCTGTCAGGTGATGGATAGTCATTAGCTTAGAGCTATAGCCTCATGGGGCTGCTGGCAGACGTCAGCTCATTTTTGGCCAAGTCACCAGAGCAGTGTCTGTGTGTTTGAATAATTTATGACAGTGACTTATGAAAGGTAGTTTTCAAACTGTGATTATAGACTTCTGAAAATGCCTCCAGGAAGAGGGAGAAATGAGGGAGTACCCGGGCATCTACTGGGACTGGGGATCCAGGAGCCCCATTTTCATGAGAGATGTTCAACTATTAGCAAAGATTGCATTCCAAAGACCAGTGGGTTGCTTTCAAAAAATTTTTCAGAACAACAGTATTTTGTTTTGTTTTGTTTTGTTTTGGCATTTCACCCCTTTGTCTTTTATAAGAATAATGGAAAATAGAAAAAGCAAAAGTGACACTCTGACATAACAAAAGTGACAGGAGAGTTTTCACAGAATTGGGGCAAGGAATGATTTCACTGAGCATGCTGGGAGAGACATATTTTAGCTTGTCACATTTTAAGGTAGTCAGAGATGTGTGAAGAAGACATCTATGTATGAAATGCATGGAGAGTCTATGCATGTAGTGTCTACGTATGTGGTCAGGGTCATACCATTGTTACAAATGACAAAAAGAGAGGGCTTCTTGGGCATTCTGGAGTGATTTTAGTCCTCTGAGAATGAAACCGCCTCTGTACCATTATTTGGCTTTAAAATAATAATAATAATAATAATAATAATAATAATAATTATTATTATTATTATTATTATTATTTTGGTATTGGGGATTGAACCCAAGGATGCTTAACCACTGAGCCACATTCCCAGCCTTAAACGTTGTAGGTAGACAGAATGCCCTTACTTTGTTTTCTCTTACGTGGTGCGAAGGATCCCAACCCAGTGCCTCACTAGGCAAAGTGCTCTGCCACTGATCTCCAGCCTCAGCCCCGGTGTTTGGCTTTGACACTGGTTTCATGTATAAAGAGAGCTGTCAGAATTGTTTTTGCTCCTCATAAAAGTAAATTTTGTGAATAATTGTGGTAATATGAAAATAGATGAAGAAAGAATAATTCACTTGGTACCCCGACTCCAGGTAACAAATTAAAAAAAAAAAAACAAAAACCCACTGAGTAGTTTTCTGAGGTGTAGTTAGTTAAAACATTTAGTTGCCCAGATCCACTCCCATTCTGGGTCTTGCCCCTGCAGTGCTTGGGTCCTCACTGTGAAGTGGCTGTGATGTCCCACTTTGGGGTATTCTTGTGGCAGCAGCTGGAGCTGGAGTACATGTACAAATAGGGACAGCAGTGGAACACACGTGTGGGTATCTGTCCTTTGGCATGGAAAATGTCTAGGGAGGCACAAAAAGAGAAAAAAAATCCTCAACAGCTCAGAGAATCTGGCAAATTGACATTCAGTGATTTGATTTTCAGCAAACTGACTAGAGGCCACCAGTGGGGTCCCAGCTCCTCCACCGATGGGTGTAGAGTGGGCTTGGAGTTTGTTCTATCTGCATGCAGCAACAGAGGTCCTCCAGAGGAAATGTCTCCTGGCAGCCAGGGGCCCTACTCTTTGGGAGGTGTCATTCCCAGTTTTTTCTTGTCTTTTTTCCTTTGTGGGTCTGGCTCATGGCAGAGCCACTGTCTTTTTGTGAGATTTCTTCTTTTGGAAACTCCTGCATCCTGCTGAGGTCCCTGGTCTCTGGGACAGAGACTCGCTCTCTCGTGTGTGGTGGGACTGGCACGGTACCGGTGGAGGTAGCAGGTGCCAGTTGAAGAGGAACAGCTTGATGAGCAATGCACTGGTCTTTCTCCATTCAGGGGCAGAAAGACTGCTGCCTAGGTTTGGGGAAGACAGCCCGCCAAGTACATGTTCTTTCAGCCTAGCCAGCTGGTGGACCTCATGAATCTGACGTGGCTGGCAAAGAAGCACATGAAACTGGAGCAGGTGGCCATGGCTGTGACTTTCCACATGCATGGCAAGAACACCCTGGAGATGACATATGCAGCCTGCTGCTGCTGCTGCCCACATTCCTGGTGACCCTGGGGCTTTGAACATGGAAGTCTGGGTCCTGAGAAGCTCTGGTTTTGAGGGAAAGTGAGGGAGACCGGGACATTCTCTCTAATAAGACTATTATAAAAGTAAAGAACTAGCTCTTTAAAACACAAAACATCTGTTGTTTTTCTTCTGCTTTTTGTATTGCAGCAGTAGAGACAGTCTTTATAGTGAGGGGAGAGTTGGGGTAGGGGCTAAGAAGCAGCGAGACAGGAGGCTGCAGAGAAAGGCGGCCAGGAAGACACATTCCATGGAAAAGTGGCTGAAGGGATTTCACTAGGCACTGTTTATCTTGTAAATTAATAACAGGTAATAATTGCATGCCAAAAGCACAAAATAATATGTAGGGCATAGTCTTTTCCTCCCACTCCATCCCAGGCATCTAGGTCCATCCCTTGGAGAGACTCATTACTGCTATTTTTTTTTTTTTACATACAAGGAAAGCCTTTGAGAACTGGGGTGTCAAAGTTTTACATGTCACTGTGATATAGACCTGGAGCTCCCAGCTTTGCAAACCTTATTGTGCACTTGAATCATCTGGGAATTTGTTAAAATGCAAATGCTGATTCTGAAGGTCTGGGGTGGGCCTGAGATTCTACATTGCTGTCAAATTCCCAGAGGCTGCTGCTGCTGCTGTTGCTGGACCAGGGATCCGTATGAATAGCAGGGCTGTAGACAGTTCCTCACTCAAACTTTCAGCAAAAATTGCCATATCATCAAGATTTCACCTAAGTTTATTCACTCGACTAAGATGTATTGAGTATCTTCTTTGGGCCAGGCACTGTCCTAGGTGCTGGGGAGTCAGCAGTGAATCAAACAGACAAAAAGTTCTGTCCATGTGGGATTTATGATTTAGTGGGAGAAGACTGTCAATAAATGTCTTAGGGCTGGGGATGTGGCTCAAGCGGTAGCGCGCTCACCTGGCGTGCGTGCGGCCCGGGTTCGATCCTCAGCACCACATACAAACAAAGATGTTGTGTCCGCCGAAAACTAAAAAATAAATATTAAAAAAAAAAAATAAAAAAAAAATAAATGTCTTAGCTTTCTGTAACTGTAACAAAGTACCCAAGGTAATCAAGTTAAAAGGATGAAAGGTTTCTTTGGGCTGACAATGTCAGAGGTTTTGGTGCATGGTCATTGGCCCTGTTGCTTTGGGCCTGTGGTAGCACAGTATGTGGCGCTGGGAGTCCACAGTGGGGGAGGACTGTTCACCTCATGGTGACTGGGGAGCAAAGAGAGAGAAGCGGAGGGATTGGGGTCCCAATATCCCCTTCAAGGGCATATACCTCTGATGACCTAACTTTCTGTCACTAGGCCCCAACTTCTGAAGATTCCAGCACCTCCCAATAGAGCCACAGACTGGGGACCAAATCTTCAACCTATGGGCCTTTGAGGGATTATTCACATCCAAATGACAGCAGTAAATATAATAAATAAGTTGTAGAAATAAATACATAAAATGTAAAGAAGATGGTGCTTTGGAAGACACAGCTGGAGAAGGGGAACTGGGTTCTTCAGGGTAAAGGGAGCTGGATGAGAAACTCCAGTGAGGTGAGATTTAAATAAAGACTTGAAGGAGAGGGAATGAACCATGGGAATAGGCAATGATTTTATTTAAATTACAAATGTGGCTAAGTTCCTTGTCAGGAGAGATGAAGGGAAGACACCTGCCATAATTATGAGGTTCATGTGAAATCAATAGATTAGTAGGTATCAGAGCTCAGAGTCAGAGAGAACGCTGAGAAAATCGGCCCCTTGGGGTATTCATAATTGAGCAGGAAGTCTTACTCAATCGTATGCAAATCTAAAGGAATTGTGCCTCATCTAACTTTTAAATTATATACTATATAAAGATGAAATATAAACAGAGGAAGAGTTAAAGAAATAGCTATTACCAGGTACATACATTATGTGTCAATCTGCTTGTATGAGTTTGCTCATAAGATACAACTCACCTAGACATTTGGAAGTTAGGAGAAGGAGAAAGAAGGGAGGAGGATTTATACAGAACTAGGAAAGGGACTTATCTTACAATCTCTACTAAGGAAGAGTTGTAACTTGAGCACATATTTTGTGGTCAGAAATGTTAGAGGCCAAGCTGTGTGTGGTGGCACCCATGTGTAATCCCAGTGACTCAGGAGGCTGAGGCAGGAGGATCCCAAGTTTGAGGCTGGCTTCAGCAATTTAGGGAGGGCCTAAGCAAATTAGTGAGAACTTATCTCAAAATTAAGGAACTAAAAAGGCTTGAGGTGTGGTTCAATGGTAGAATGCCCCTGGGTTCAATCCCCAAGTACTGCAAGAAAAATCAAAACAAAACAAAAAAATTAGAGGCCAAAATGTCACAAGAAGCATAAAGAGTTATGCTGGTTGACAGACAAGGTAGACTGCAGTTTGAAAATTTCACTGAAGGTTACCTACGGAAGCACTATATTAGAAGTTCCTAGAAAGTTCCTTTCCTGAGGAAAGGGGTTCATGTGGGAAAAAAAGGGGAGCAAAGGAAAGAGGGTGAGGGGAAATACCTGGTAGACATCTTGGAAGGGCAGACCCCAGATGTGGAAGGACAAAAGATGCTTCATTTTCCCCCAGCAACTCTGCAGCTGGAACCAGCCCAGCCCATTGGTTCTCCAGGAAAAGTAGGAGCTCCCCTGAGGAGAGGCCCAGCAACCCTCCTCCTAAGCCCCTCCCACCCCAGGTCCCCGGAAATCTAAGTCAGATTTACTATCAGGACCCACCCCCTGTCCTTTTGGCAAAAGCATTACTGCACCTGCTGGCTGATGCCTGGGATTTTTTAGTAGAGTTTTTTTTTTTTTTCCCCTTGTGAAACAGGAAGATGGGAGTCTTAAAATGCTAATGACCGGTTAGATACTAGGTCATTTGCTAAAGTACAATCTGTCTGTCAACAAGTGCAAGTGATTATTGTCAGATCCTGTTACTTTTTGACAAGGGGGAGGGTTAAATGACTGAGGAGCGAGAAGAGGTAGGGAAATGGGGACTTCACAGCTATGTTTCCAGGAAGGGACAAGAGCCAGCCTGTTTACCTTCAACAGTTCCAAGGGGAATAATCACTGTGTGGAGAGGAATTTCTGTCCTGCACATCTGTGCACTTGCCCAACTTAGCGGGAACTCTGCCACTCAGACATATGATTCACATCAACTGTGTTTTTCATGAGTTTTGGAGACCTTTTTTTTTTTAAAGCAAGCTGATGTCATTACGAAGGAACTTTTTTCTTAGCGGTTCCAATCGAGGTACCACTGACAGTGGCATCAGGAAAACCTTCAGAAGTAGCTCCCTTTCCCCCTTATTCCAGAGATAGGCAAGGGGACTTCCTAATAGGTATAAAAGAAATAGTGTTTTATTTTTATCTGATCATAAATATAATGATTCTGTACATTTTATATGTACAGACCCATATAAAATGAAAGACATTTTAAAACTCTAATAAAATTAAAACTCTAACCCAAAACGATCCAACCTCATTTACCTTTGATTTATCCTGTGCTTCTCCCCCATCCCTACCTCCTTACATTAATATACCAAGATTTATTTTAAAATTTTAGATGATATTTTTAGTGAATTAGTCTCAAAATTAGAAAAAAAAAGTTCGCTCAAAGTAGAAAATTCAGTTAAAAAAAATCAAATGAATAATAAAATGAAACAAAACAAACCAAGAAAAATTCTTTGTGGAGAATTTTTTTTGGGGGGATGTTTTCTTTCTGTGTGCTTTTTGAGTTATTGTTTAGCGTTTACAGCTCTCTTTTCCTTGCTCTGCCTTATTATCACGAATATCATAGGCTTTTGCCAGGAGTTGTTGGAGTTTTAAGAGAGAATGCCTGCCTGGCATGCACAAGGCCCTGGGTTCCATTCCAACACCTGAAACCAACCAACAAACAACAACCCAAAAACCACTACAAGAGACAATGCTGCTGCAGTTTTTGCTGGTCTGGATGAAGCCAGAGGCAGGCAGCTGCGCCATCTTGGTGGGTAGACCACCCTTGGCACTGGCTTGATGGCAGAGCAAACTCTTGGCAACAGCACCTCAGATGGAGAAATGAGTNTGCAGAGGCTGCGGCGCTGCCTGTGCAGGCGGTCCCCGGCCCAGAAGCCCCAGAGCCGGCCAAACCTGGAGGCCCTGGGCGGCCCCGAGACCCCAACACGTGCTTCTTCGAGGGGCAACAGCGCCCGCACGGGGCTCGCTGGGCGCCCAACTACGATCCTCTCTGCTCCCTCTGCACCTGCCAGGTAGGAGGCCCTGAAAGGGCGCAGTTGGAGCCCGGGGTCTGGGGCTAGGAGTTCAGCACCCCGTCAATGCTCCCCTTCTCTCTGCAGAGACGAACGGTGATCTGTGATCCGGTGGTATGTCCACCCCCCAGCTGTCCACAGCCGGTGCAGGCACCTGACCAGTGCTGCCCCGTGTGCCCGGGTGAGTTCCCTGCAGGGGAGCAGAGGTAGTGCAGGGGCCGCCCTTGGGGTTGCTTCCTTTAGGGAGGGATGGTCATCCTCTGCCTCACCATTTCTTTGGCTCCACAGAAAAACAAGATGCTAGAGACCTGCCAGGGCTGCCAAGGAGCAGGGACCCGGGAGAGGGTGAGCTGGAAGAGTGCCTGCAGGGTTGGAGCATCCAGAGGAGCCTTGGGTTGGACCAGAAGGGGGAAAGGAGGGAGAGAATCTACGTGTGTGGGGTGAAGGGTACAGATTCCAAGTGACACCCGACAGACCTCATTAGTGTTACCAGTCACCCAGTAGGCCCTTGGGTTAGCTAGTGTGGGGCTGCCCTGAAGCTCAAGCCTTGGTTGTGGGCCCAGCTGATGAGCTCAGTACTAATGACAGCTGGGCACTGTCCCCCACCAGGCTGCTATTTTGATGGTGACCGGAGCTGGCGGGCAGCGGGTACCCGGTGGCACCCCGTCGTGCCCCCCTTTGGCTTAATTAAGTGTGCTGTCTGCACCTGCAAGGTATGGCTGCCCAATCTTCTCTGGTGCCATAACCCAGCGGGGTCTGCAGAGATGGGGAGGGGGCTGCCGTCCTTGGTGAGGAAGGTTCAAGGATGAAAACACCATGAGAAAAATCCCTTGGGCTTTGAGAGCTGGCTTCCAGCTTCCTGTAGCAGAAGGGAAATGGCTGACCTGGGTGTGAATTCTGCCTCTGCTCCCTGACTGGCTCCACGTGACCCTGGGCATTTTCTGAACCTCCCTGAGCTTCACCCTTTCCTCTCCTGTAAGCAAATATGGTACCTACTTTGCAGGGCGCGATGATGAGGATCTGAGCCTAGGAATATAAAGCAAGCCCAGGCCTCTGAATAAAAGGCCACATATGTGTTTTATTTGAAGTGGTAAAAGGAGAGGGAGGTTTATGTGTCCTCCCTTCTTCCTGACCCTTCACTCAATGGATCTCTACAGGGGGGCACTGGAGAGGTTCACTGTGAGAAGGTGCAGTGTCCCCGGCTGGCATGTGCCCAGCCCATCCGCGCCAACCCCACTGACTGCTGCAAACAGTGTCCAGGTGAGGGATTTGGGCACTGAGGCCTCACTTTTAGGACTGGGGCAGGCCTTGACCTGGGTGAGGAGGGGCATGATGAAGGTGAGAGGAAGGGGCTTCTCAGCTACTTCAGCACTGACTGTGTCTGGCATGGAGCAGAGATCTAAATGCAGTGGGAAGAATGTGCATGTGCTACTGGGGTGTGATGGGCTTCAGTTCTTGCCCTGTCTGTCCATCTATCCATCAACTACTAAGTGCCAGAAACTGCTAGGTGTTGGGAATTCAAAGAGGAATAAAATCTTGTTGCCTCTTTCTGCCAACAGTGGGGCCAGGGGCCCACCCCCAGCTGGGGGATCCCATGCAGGCTGACGGGCCCCGGGGCTGCCGTTTTGCGGGACAGTGGTTTCCAGAGAGCCAGAGCTGGCACCCATCTGTGCCCCCCTTTGGGGAGATGAGCTGTATCACCTGCAGGTGTGGGGTAAGTGGGAGCCTGTGTGAAGTGGGTAATGGGGGCCTGGTGGGGGGGATAGCTTTCCAGGGAGGGCAGACTCCTGGAGGTGGGCCCCGGTGACCCTCAGCAACTGCTCTGTCCTACACCAGGCAGGGGTGCCCCACTGTGAGCGCGATGACTGTTCACTGTCATTATCCTGCAGTTCAGGGAAGGAGAGTCGATGCTGCTCCCATTGCACACCCCGGCGGCGTAAGTGAGGGTGGCCAGGGCAGCAGCTATGGGCTGGCTGCAGGGAGCCCAGGGAGGGAAGAAAGCCCCTGTGATGTCAGAGCCACGCAGTCTGCATCACAGGTGCCTTCCTAGCCTACCTTCATAGAGTGGTCTTGGGGTGTGGGCTGTTATTTATTACAATTTCTATTTAAATGAGATTTCTGAAGCTCAGAGGAATTAAGCAACTACACTTTGGGGCAAACAGTTGGTATGCATGGACTTGCTTGGAAAATTCTGGCATTTCTAGGCCCAGAGCAGAGATACTCTGCTTGGCCCCTATATAACTTTCTCCATGTCACTCTGTTCCCACTCTCCTCCTCCAACATCTACCTACTTCTGTCTGCAGCAGCCCCAGAGACCAGGAGTGTTCCAGAGCTTGAGAAAGAAGCTGAAGGCTCCTAGGGAGCAGCCCCAAGGCCATATGACCAAGAGGATGGGGCCTGAGCTGGGGGAAGGGTGGTGCTGAGGACCCTGCATTCTCCTATAGGGAAGCCCAGTGCCTTTGGCTCCTCGGTTCTGCCTCTTCTCCTTCCCCCACTACCTCTGGGAATCACAGCTCCACAAGGGGGAGAGGCAGCTGGGCAGACCAAGGCCATATCCACTCCAACTCCTGCCTTGTTACTGTCTGGCCTCTGGCCTAGAAGCCTACCCCCTTCCTTCTGTATATAATGTCACTGGCTTGTTGGGATTTTTAATTTATCCTCACTCAGCACTAAGGGTCCCCCCACTCCACTCCTGCTGCCCCTGAGCTGAGCAGAGTCATTATTGGAGATTTTTGTATTTATTAAAACATTTTTTTTTCAGTCTTTGGGCTTGTGGTGGATTCTTTATAGCCAGGGACCTGAGTGGGCCCCAGTGGAGAAGAGTCTGAGAGTAGGAGGCAAGTAGGATCTCTGGCTCCAAGGCCTTTCTTCTGACCCTCTGGAACTGGAGGAGTACTGGGGAGGGCACAGGATGGTGTAGTGGTTGGCTGTCATGCCTGGATTCTGCAGAGGGACTTGAGATGATCCTTGAGATACACTGGAACCTCCAGAGCCCAGGCAACCTGAAGCAAGATTTAGACTCAAGTTTAGTCACCCATGGCTGGTTTTTGCTGACTCCATTTTGATGTTGCTCCAAAGAGAGAAAAATGTCACTCACCTTTACTCTCCTTGTCTAAAGCAAGAAACACACTTTTATGTTTTTCTTTCCTGAAAATGAACTGTGTTCTGAACCCACTCTGGGGCAAGTCCAGATCTAAGTAGATTGGGATTCACTCCAGTCCGGTTTTTGGCTGAGTTTATTTTGAGATCAAGTGATGTGATGTGCAGCACAAAACACCCCTGTCCTTTTCCACCTTTCTCCCCTTACCCCTTATTCCTACAGGCTCCACAGGCTCTAGGGACATAAGCATATCAGAACAAAAAATCTAACATGTATGTACCTGCAGATCTGTTTCGTATAGGGTTAAATCTGGGATTTTACGATCTGGTAGAGCAGAGCGAGAGGGAGATGATAGCCTTTTATTTAGTGTCAGACATGTCATATGTGGATAAGCAGTTACTGTCTTAGCCCATCAAAACTTCAAGTTCCAGTTCTGCTGTTAACTAGATGAATTATTTCACGTCCACAAACCCTTTTCCTTTCTGTAAAGCAGATACCTCCCCACAGGATACCATGAGAACAAGTGCTTGTATAGCTCAGTGTCTGGCACATACTCTAGCTGTAGTGGGATTTTTTGGAGTTGCTCTGGGTAAGGGAGAAATATGAGGAGGAGAGTGGCATCGGGCTTCCATTATATCTGGCATGATGTTTGTGGAAGAGCTAAGCTGAGGATGAAGGGATGATAAGGACAGAGATAACTGAACTTAGGCCTTGACCTGTCATAGTAGGAGGATTATGAGGGCCAGGTAGGGGTGAAAGAGCAGCAGGATTCAGCATGGGGTTAAATTCAGAGAACTAAGCACAGCACCAGCCATGGTATGGTGGAGGATTTGGTCTGAAAATGGATGCTGACAGTCTTGTCTTTCTTGAAGGCATCGCTGAGTTGGGTCACCCACAGGGTGGATCAGTGGGCTCCATGAGGCAGAATCTCATCCTCTGGATCCTGAATTGCAGGCACTTAGCAGGGATTTAAAGCAGGCCTCTAGATGTCAGCTGAGCGAATGAATGAACAGCTGATGGATCAGGCAGAGTAGAATCCTTTTCAGACAAGTCTTTGAAACACCTTTCCCATCCTACCCTGCACTCCAACAAAGCTGGCTAGTCCCAGGCCCTGCCCAAGCCCCAAGGAGGTTGTGTAGTGACTCAGGAATTCCAGTCCTTTGCATTTTGTGATGGACTTGATGTCAGGCCCCTTGGAGTCCTGGTGTGCAGATACCTCAAGAGGGGCGCCCAGGGGCTGGGGATGTGGCTCAAGCGGTAGTGCGCTCGCCTGGCATGCGTGCAGCTCGGGTTCGATCCTCAGCACTACATACAAACAAAGATGTTGTGTCCGCCGAAAACTAAAAAATAAATATTAAAAAATTCTCTCTCTCTCTCTCTCTTAAAAAAAAAAAGGCTTAGTGAGACCCTGTCTCAAATAAAAAAAAAAAAAAGAGGCGCCCCATTCATTTCTCTTTAGACAACTAACTGCACATAATGAGAGAGTCCTTTTTAAAGAAACCAAACCATACTCTAAAACAACCTAAGGAGGGTCAATTTTCCTGGTTAGAACATTTTAGGGTCTCAAAATAGTAACTGGTAGGGTTTAAAATTTGGTATCTAATGCTGGGGACAATGAAGTCTTCTGCATTGTAGAGGGTTTGACCGGCCTTCTCCAGCAGAAAGGCAGAGGTCATACATAGATGCTCTAAGTGACTGGACGAATGGGATAGTTCTGATACATCTATTTTTCAAAAAGAAATTTTTCATGTTTAGTCTTCTACTTTGACATGTTCTACTGGTGGAACCACCTTTTATGAATTCCCAGTGACATCCTTTATTCATTATTTTATATGCAAAATCCAGGTTTGAGCTGTCAGGTGATGGATAGTCATTAGCTTAGAGCTATAGCCTCATGGGGCTGCTGGCAGACGTCAGCTCATTTTTGGCCAAGTCACCAGAGCAGTGTCTGTGTGTTTGAATAATTTATGACAGTGACTTATGAAAGGTAGTTTTCAAACTGTGATTATAGACTTCTGAAAATGCCTCCAGGAAGAGGGAGAAATGAGGGAGTACCCGGGCATCTACTGGGACTGGGGATCCAGGAGCCCCATTTTCATGAGAGATGTTCAACTATTAGCAAAGATTGCATTCCAAAGACCAGTGGGTTGCTTTCAAAAAATTTTTCAGAACAACAGTATTTTGTTTTGTTTTGTTTTGTTTTGGCATTTCACCCCTTTGTCTTTTATAAGAATAATGGAAAATAGAAAAAGCAAAAGTGACACTCTGACATAACAAAAGTGACAGGAGAGTTTTCACAGAATTGGGGCAAGGAATGATTTCACTGAGCATGCTGGGAGAGACATATTTTAGCTTGTCACATTTTAAGGTAGTCAGAGATGTGTGAAGAAGACATCTATGTATGAAATGCATGGAGAGTCTATGCATGTAGTGTCTACGTATGTGGTCAGGGTCATACCATTGTTACAAATGACAAAAAGAGAGGGCTTCTTGGGCATTCTGGAGTGATTTTAGTCCTCTGAGAATGAAACCGCCTCTGTACCATTATTTGGCTTTAAAATAATAATAATAATAATAATAATAATAATAATAATTATTATTATTATTATTATTATTATTTTGGTATTGGGGATTGAACCCAAGGATGCTTAACCACTGAGCCACATTCCCAGCCTTAAACGTTGTAGGTAGACAGAATGCCCTTACTTTGTTTTCTCTTACGTGGTGCGAAGGATCCCAACCCAGTGCCTCACTAGGCAAAGTGCTCTGCCACTGATCTCCAGCCTCAGCCCCGGTGTTTGGCTTTGACACTGGTTTCATGTATAAAGAGAGCTGTCAGAATTGTTTTTGCTCCTCATACACATGACAGTAGAATGTATTTTGCATGTTATACATACATACATGGCTGTGACTTGCATTCTTAATTTCATCCACAATGTCCTGGAGTAGGTACTATGATTCCTACTTTATAGAAGAGGAAACAGGCTTAGAAGATTAGGGAAGGTGTGCAAAGACATTGTTAGTAAGGCTGAGTAATGGTGTGGGTGCAGGTCTGACTCATAGGACCTGGACCTGAGGGAACATTTCAGCTTTAAGGGAGAGTCCAGCCCATCCAAGGTCCACAGACCCAGAATTCAGGCCCCCTTGAGGAGAGATTCATGGGGCCTCATCCTATGCACGGTGTTCTCTACAAATCATAGCTATTTTATGGTAGGCCTTTGGAAGATTCTGCAAGGCGCAGATTATGCCAAGGAGCAGTTCTGGCTTGGAGATTGACAAGACACTTATACCTGCTCCTAAATCATAATTGCTTGGGATGGGGTCCTGGCACCAACAGTTTTAAGAATTTCCCTGGGGGATTCTGATGCAGGTGAGAGAAGAGGAGAAAAGTGGGTCTTAGGGGAATGGTCAGGAGATGTGACCTCCAGCACCCAGAGCAGCCAGCCTGGGAAAGGGGCAATGACCTTGGCAGACCTTGCTTAAGAGCTATGGTCGTAATCGGTTATCTGTGCCCAGGAAAAGAAAGATCATTCTGCAGTGATATCAGAATCTCGGGAATCTCTCCCAGAAGACCCCTACCCTCTACTCACTGCAGTTAGGTCAAGGTTACTTGTTGGTCCTTGGAGTGTGCTGGGTTCCTTACTACCTACTGCCAAAAATAAGTCAAAGCCTTTCCCTTATTGTGTTTCTCTAGGTGTCCTGGGGCCAAGGATGAGGATAGAGATAGGAAAGGGGGTTCTCACCCCTAATTTAGAGATCCTCAACTCCCTTCCATAGGCCTCTCTCCCTGCTGTTTGTAGGTTGTCTCTGATCATCAGTCTTTGGTTACTTCCTGTGGCCAAGCATCTGTCAGCCAGACACTTGGTGCTGCCTGTTCATGCAGAAATGATGTCCTGTCCTCATCCTTAAGCCCTAGATCATGAGACAATGCTCCCTCTTTTGTCCATACCTAGAGCTCCTTGTCACCTATACCCTGATTTTTGGAGCTCACAATCCTATTTTGGTTTAGCTTTACTAGGGAGAAGTGTATGTAAGTGTTCCATAACAGAGTCACTTGAGTAGTTGTTGTAGTTGTTGTTGTTCTTCTTTTTAAAATATTTTTAATTGTAGATGGACACAATACATTTATTTTGTTTACTTAGTTTTAAGTAGTGCTGGGGACAGAACTCAGGGTCTCACACCTGCTAGGCAAGCACCCTATCACTGGCGACAACCCCAGCCCCTTGGGTTCTTAGCAGTGGTTCTCCCTACCCTGCAGCCTTCAGGATGAGGCATGCCTCTTTCTCCTTCATCATCACCATCTTGACTATTTATTCAATATTTGTCATGAACCCATCACTAGGACAAGAGCGTAGCATAACCCATGGTCCTCAAAACAGCCACAAGGGATGGTTAGCATTGACATCCCTTTCCTATTTTGTAGATGAGGAAAACAAGAAGCATAGCAGTAAAGTAATTTTCTAAAGTTGTATAGCCAGGTAGGTATCTCCCACTATCCTGCTCCTCCTGCCCCTCCTGCCCCTCCTGCCCCTTTAACTTCAGAGCTTTGCATTCTGGGAAGGAGAGGAATTTGGAGTTTTCAGGAGCACCCTCACCTTGATCAAGGACACCTTGATCTCTCTGTTGGCCCTGACCTTTACACCATGCTGCTGAGTTAGGCCCACTTCCTCACTCACTGTGATTTCTTTCTTGGGGCTCCAGACGGGGCTTGTGGTCTGAGCCTTCACTGAACCTCTCAGAATTTCATCACCACACCCACACGATAATGAGTTGTTACTGTCTGTCCCTGTGAATCTCAAATAGGATTAGGGGGATTAGGGTTCAAGCTTTTTTTTTTTTCCTTCCCCATGAGTAAAAAACATTTTTTAATGTTTCCAAACATTTTATAACAAAATGTTGTAATTGGTGTAAGGGTTCTACAAGGTGGTGTCACTCAATTCCAAAGGCCACACTGTGTATGTAGGTATGTGTGTGTGAGGTAGGAAGTCAAAATGTTAATAATCATGATCTCTGAGTGCTGGATTCTTGCCAAAAAACTAGTTTTTCTTCACAATTTTTGCTCTATCAAATATTTACTATGTGCGTAATAAAAGTCAAATAAATATAATCTGGGAGAAAGATATAAAAGCATATAACAAAGGTAACTAAAATCACTTAAATCTTAACAACCAGAAATAACTACTATTACGGTCTTGTTGTAACTGTGCTGTTATTGGTATGCATGATTATGGTTGTCTTACTCTTTTGGTCACAAATAACCCATCCCCAGTAAGATTAGCCAAAAAGGAAAACTTATTTGGAGCACAGAAGGGATTTGTTGAACAGGAGGCTGGAGCCAGGAGGGAGGAAGCTGTCTGGAGCTGGCCTTGCTGTCTCTGTTCTGAACAGAACTGAGGCAGAGGTACCTGGGGACTGCCTGTCATGCTTTCCCAGCTCCACCTGCTTCTTCTAGTACCTGGGGACTTCTCTCTCTGTCCATGTGGCACTGGGGACTGTCAATCACAGAGTTTCTGTTCCTACCACTACCAGACATACAACATACAACATTCTTTTTTAATTTAAAAATTTTTTTTTTTTTTTAGTTACTGATGGACCTTTATTTTATTCATTTATTTGTATGTGGTGCTGAGAGTCGAACCCAGTGCCTCACACATGCTAGGCAAGTGCTCTACCTCTGAGCCACAACCTCAGCCCAACATACAGCATTCTTTGACCCACTTATTAACTCAAGGTGGGAGTGTGGTCTAGGCAGTTTCAGCCAGAGACTTTTCTGTGACAGATCCATGGACTTAAGGGCAGTTTTCATTTCCCTGGGGTTAATATTAAGCTGGAGGAGATGAAGCCTGGCACTTCTAAAGGTCTTTATACTTATTATGGGGAAAGAACTAAATCCAAGTAGAATCAAGAAGTGGAGAGAGGGAAAAAGCTGTGTGGCTCAAGGACAGCTGGGCGTGAGGCAGTACCACTCTTAGCAGTTGGTGAGTCCAACTGGTCTCTTTTGGCTCAAACTGCTTTAATCTGAGTTTCTATCACTTGTTTCTGAATAAGCCCTGACCAATATCACTTCTTTTTGCCTCATCTGCTAGAATTCCCTCTTTTGGATGCAGGTCTTTGCTGCTTTTCCAAGTGCAGAATGTGGGCCCACAGCCTGACAGTTGGTAGACACTCAGTTCCTGGCTGTGTTTGAGTCCAAATCCCTGGAGGTGGGATTTGGTCAGAGAGTGGAGTCCCACAGCAGAGATGGTGACTGCTAGAGACCTCTGGACCTCTGGGGAGGGGGTACTGTAGGTATGTAGGTGGGACACGAAGGGGAGAGAGGGAGAGGGAGAGGGAGAGGGAGAGGGAGAGGGAGAGAGAGAGAGATCCAGATTGAGATCCAGAGAGAACTGCTGTGAATCAGCAGACAGGCATATACTCTAGGGCTATTTCCTAGGGCTTACAATGTATTTTTGTGTGGACAGCAGTAGTGTAAGTTCCACCAGATACCTTGGTTTTTCTCTTACTCTGAAGACACCGGGACCTGTCTTTCACTCTGGGACCCTGCTTCCTATCTCCTCTGTGCTTTTCTGCTGTTCCTGGATTTCCCCTCACCCCTCACCCCTCACCCCCTCACTTCACACTAGTCAAGGTCCTACCCAATACAGACGTTGCATTTTAGGTTCTTATTATCTAGTAAAAGATACTGTGCATAGAATCCTAGTGGCACCAAGCTGAGTATGAGGACATGTGGGACAAGTGGAGGCCAGGGAGGGAGGCACACTTCTAACTGGGAAAATAAGGGCGGACCTCATTGAGGAAGTGGCTTCTGAGCTGATTTGCGGAGCCTCGCTAAGTTTTAGACATTGCAAGTGGAGGGAAGGACCCAGGGCTCTAGGGTGGGAAGTAGAGGAGAGTGTGGATTCAATAAGGTTGAAGAAGAAATTTGGGGTGGAAAGATAAGGCTGGACAGGCAGAACTGGGCAGGCTGGGGAGGGTCTTGAATGTCATGCATATCTGCACAGAGGACCCTAAAGCTCAGGGTAGAGAGGATGGATGGGAAGAAAACTGTGTCCATGAGCTAGTACCACCTTTAGATGTCTGTAAGCAGGTCTCTGCCCCGGACCAGGCCCCAGAAAGCCCAGTGCTTTGCAGGGTCTTCCTTTGAATGGTCTAAACCCTCACTGACTGTCAGGGATGGGTTGGGCTGGCAGTACTAGCCTAGACTGGGTGAGTGGGGGTCATGGTCTCCAGAAGCCCATTTCTCAGAAATTTCTTTAATGATAAATACCAGCCAGAGCTACCCTCCAAGCACACCTCTGAGTCAGGATCAGGACTGACATGAAACCAAGTCCCTACTATGCTGCTTTGTCGTGTTCTCTGACCCTCTGCTCCAGGTGTGGGGTAAACCAGCTTCCTGGAAGAGCTCTGGAAGTCAGACCTACGGTGTGGTCCCGGAGTCTGTGCATGGGCACCCCCTCTAGGAGGGCAGCCTGGGGAGTGGATTGCTTCCACTGTTGAACATGGTATTTATTATGTGGGATCACATGAGTTTGTGTTACTCTGGTTAGTCAAGCAAAGGGCAAGTTCAAGGCTTGGGCTACAGATGGTCCACCACCGACTCTTAGGCTTGGCTGTGTGAATGGCCACATGTCAGTTCTCACCCGTTGGTGCTCCAACACCATGTTGCCTTAGGACTACAGCTTCTAAGACCAGTGCAGGTGAAAGCAAGTGTACTCTGAGGCCTTCCCTTCCTGTCAGTGGTGCTGGGCAGTCTGCCAAACCTCTCTGTAGTCTCCATACCATGTGTCAGGCAGGCCTCTGAAGATGGTTCAGCTATTTCCTCTCAGGCCTCTTAGCACCAGCTCCACAACACCAAAGGATGTTCACCGTGAATGTCCTCACTTGCCTGGAGTATAAATGAGTCTGTTCTTCTTACTGTCCCTGGGCCCCCTGGCCAATATATTTAGTCTCCATAATCATGTGAGACAATTCCCATAATAAGCCAACTTCCACAAAACTAGACAATACATATGTATGTGTGCATGTATATATGTATGTGTCTGGATATTTCTGCTGATATTGTGTACAAAGCTGGGGTATGGTCAACAGAGAAAGAGATCACATTCTGGTGTTTCAGTGACTATGTCCTAAAGAGTTCTAGAGTAATGTGCTCTTCTATGTTTATGCTGTAACATTCTCAATGATAAGCTTAACATAATCTGAAACCAAATAATGACTCATATTTGTTTTCTTACTCTGGGTTGCATTTGTGATCATTATCAAGAAAGGACTGTCACAACCTCAGAGAAAGTTCCTGGAAACCAGTACTCATGACTGTGCTATGGACGATGCAGTGTCATGAGTAATGGTAGAACCAGCATGAAATAAATAGTATCAGAGAATTGCAGGGGCAAGAAGGTCTATATTGTTTCAATATAATCGGGTTCTGAAGAGCCATTGTGTGACTTGCTATTGGAGACTTATGAAGTTAGGGAAGAATAACCAATTGACAATAATAACATGAAGAGATGGGTCCTGGGCTGAACAGGAGAGCTGGTGCCTGTACATCATGGAATACATATTCAGTTACACTGACTAGGCAATAAACAAATATGTAAGTATCTCTTTAATCATCAGTGTAGTTCATGTGGATCCATAACTTTTTGTAATATATTATAAAATCACATTGTTTATTTTGACAGGGGCTCCACAACATATATTGACCCAGGGCCTGAATACCAAGGGCGTGATCTTGCCTTGGGTAGTGTTTGAGATCCAACCCCTCACAAGCTCCTACCCCTCACCTTTGTAAGAAGCCTCATCTGTCATGTAGAGAGAATGGTCACTTGGGACCCAAGGCTCTGCACCCTGTTTGCAGCTACCTGGCCCTCTGCATCAGGACTCCTGGGGGACAAGGCATGTGTGATGGAAGAAGAGACCTATAGTTGGGGAGAAAAAAGTCACCAATTAGGTGGAAGAAGAAATTGATAGGGAAAGTCCTACTAGATACCTGATCCATAAACAAGGGCATGTCCTGGGCTTTTCCTGCTCCTCGCCTTTGTCCCCCCAGTTAGTCACCATTTCAGCCAGCTTGTATGATTAGGGTTCTCCAGACACACACACACACACACACACACACACACACACACACATATATATATATATATATATATATATATATATATATGCATATACACATGTGTATTGTCTGTTTTTGTGGAAGTTGGCTTATTATGGGAATTGTCTCACATGATTATGGAGACCAAGAAGTCCTACCTTCTGCTATCTGCAAGCTGGAAACACAGGAAAGCCAATAGTGTAACTAAGTCTAAGTCCAAAGGCCTGAGAACCAGGATTTCCAATGTCTGAGGGCAAGAATTAACCTTGCTCAAGAGAGAGAATTTGCCTTTTTTCCACCTTTTTGATCTATTTGGGCTCTCAAAGGATTAGATGACATCCACTTACATTGGTGAAGGTGGATCTTCTTTACTCAGTCTACTGAATCAACTGCTAATGTATTCTGGAAACATTCTCACAGACACACTTAGAAATAATGTTTTATCAGCCATTTGGGCATCCCTTAGCCCAGTGAGCTTGACACACACAGTTAACCATCACAGAGCTAGTCCAACTTTCCTCTTCATCCTACTGCCCCTGCCTCAGGGGGCGTCTCATTTCTCTCCTGGACATTGCAATAGTTTCCTCCCCACTCTTTCTCTGCTCTCTCTTTGTCCCTCTACCTTGCTCCTCTAGTTTTCTCTAATTTGGACTCCCCCCTACCCCACCCCGGGTATTGAGGATTGAACCCAAGGGTGCTTAACCACTGAGCCACATCTACAGCCTTTTAAAATATTTAATTTAGAGACAGGGTCTTGTTTTGAGTTGCTAAGTGTTTCACTAAGTTGCTGAGGCTGGCTTTTAACTCACAATCTTCCTACTTCAGCCTCCTGAGCCACTGGGATTACAGGTGCACCATCACGCCTGGTTCAGCATTTATTTTTATGACGGCTTTATGTGCATCTAGATTAAAGAGTCAAATAACTCAAGAAGACTTTTGGCTCTAAACAATACCGTATGCCCACCTTCCTCACCATCTTTCTTTCCCTGCATTTTCTGCTTCTTAGGGGTGACAGCTTTTCAGTGTGTGTGCATACCGTGTATGCACATCACGTGTGCATGTATTGGAGGAGTGTGCTTTGTTTCAAGCTTTGTCGCTGGTTGATCTAGGCCAGGCTGCTTGATACGAAGTGTAGACTTCAGAATCTGTAAGACTTTCTCCTTGGGCTGGTCACAGTCCTTCAGATGGCTCTTCTGGTGTCCTGGATGGGTGTCAAGAACCAGCCTAACCTGACTGCCAGTGTTGCAGAAAACACAGGTGATGAGGCTGGGGATGGGGCATGTCTTTGTGTTCAAAACCCCGTTTGATCTCATTTTCCGAGTGTGCCCTTAATTGGCCTGGTGTGCTAGTTCAGAGACCCTTAACTTTATCCTTTTAGAAGAAGAAAAACATTCCTAGTCTCTGGCAGAATGAGAGAGCGAGTGGACAGGGTGTGGAAATCAATCTTTAATCTTCTTGTTTTTGTCTCCGTCTTCACCAGGCTCTTCCTGCCCCCTTTCCAAGGTGCCTGGTGCCAGCATTCCTGAACCATTTGTCTGTTCTGGGGTATAAATAGAATTTGTTCCTCACTCCCTCTTTCGTTCGGGATCAGGCTTTCTTGGTTCTGATACGCTGGTTGCCATTTGTCTAGCTGCCTTCCCGCATCCAAATTGTTGTTATTGGTGCCACCTCTGTCCTTTTACCTTGTAGAATTTTGTATCTTAAAAAAAAAAAAAGACTTCAGGAGGAACAGGGATGAATTCCTGTCCCTAATCCACCATTGTTAGCTACCAGAATGATCTTTCTAGCATTTAAACCTCTCCATGTCCCCATCCTGTGCAAAATATTCCTGTGACTCCTACTGTCAGCAGGGTGCAAGAAAGAAGTCTAGTGTGTGACATTTTTAGGTTCTGCCCCAAATCAAGGTTTACTACCCTCATGGACAAGACTACTTGATTTTATTAATTTTAATGGGCCAGAAATTTCAGGACATCTAGAGATAGAAAGAGTCAAAAGTTTGCTTTTGTTCTCTATTAAATGCCAATTTGAAAATAATTCTTAGCTATAGCCTGTATTGCTTTTAGCCCTTTCTTACTGGGAAACTTGAATTGCTTGGTCTCAGGAGCCCTGACAGGACTGAGATTGGAACTGAGGCTCAGTGATGGTGGGGAGGGGGGCTGTGTGTGTTTGTGTGTGTGTGTGTGTGTGTGTGTGTGTGTGTGGTGTTCACACCTGCAGTCGACAGCTTGAGCTGCTGCAGGGAATTTCCAGTTTATGTTGCCAGCAACTAAAAGGCAGACTCTTTTTTGTATTCTTTCCGGGGCATGAATTGCAGCTGGTGATGAATTTATTCACTCTCTCTGAATCACCTTGGCCCACACAAATGCTTGTCCTCATCCTGGGTTATCCTCCTAGACCTAAACCACAGGGATGGGCTTTTCCCGAGATGGATTAGGGACATGTACAACCATAGAGTGGGCTGACAGAATCATCCAAAAGGCAGAGGGCTTGGCATCTGTTCTCTCTTCTTCCTTAATGATAAATGAAGAAATTGTCATGGGCAAGTAGAATTCCTTCCAGGAGACCTTACTCCAAAAGAGGATGTATTGATCTTCTTCCTCTGTTACCATAGCAAAGAAAAATGCCCTCAGAGGTGGCTCCAACAGAGCACGAGGACCCATGGTGAGTTTGCTCACAACCTCCGAGGAAAGGCAGAGGTTCTTATTCTTGCGTGCTTGCTGTATATACTTTCTGCTTCCTGGGACAAATCACATTGGCTTTCTATTTCAATCATACAGCACTACTCAGACTTTCCAGCAATGGCCTCTTTTCCATGAGGTTTTCACAGTGTGTCCCCTCTGTCTGGAATACCAGCTCCGCCTCTTCTGCTGCATCTAGGTTGGCCTGCTTATTGTTTTTCAAACATGCCAGTCATAATTCCCTCTCTGGAGCCTTTGCACCCTTGTCCTGTCTGCCTGGAATGTTCTTCCCTCAAATGTCCACATGACTTGCTTCTCATTTTATTCAGACTCCCACTTCTAGGCCATCATCCATATCCTCCACCCAGAGACCATCAGGAACCCACCTGTAGCGGAGCACATTGGGTTTATTGCTTGTTGCAATGAAGGGGAACGTGCAGCCTGAGGCACTGTGGTCTTCTTAGTAAGAGGGTGTCACAAAGGACACAGAGGGTTTAAGCGTGTTTTTGTCTAGATCCAGCGCAGCCACAGAGGGGTCTTGTCTGAGATTGATGTCCTGTGAAGTTGTTTATGTTCAACAGGAGAGCACCTTAGTCTCACCGTGAGTGCCCACCAAGACCTGGATGGCAGGGATGGCTTCCCTTTTTTGTCAGGGAGTCCCTAGTGCAGAGAGCAGAAGCTGGAGGGAAAGTGGTGGGTGAAGAAGAAAAGTATATTGAATGAACTGATGAAGTTTCAGGGGCCCAGCCAGCAGCCCCTCTCCTGGAAAGCGGGGCCTGACTATCCCTGGCTGACCCTGATCTGTGCTCCTCTGAAGTCTGCACAGACTCATGGAGTCATGCCATGAGGGTCTGCAGTCAGTCTCCCCACTGTTCTGTGATTGCCCTGAGAGCAGAGATGTGTCCTTTCTCCCCAAGGAGAAACACAGAGCAGGTGTCTAATAACTTTAGTATGACTGACAGGCCAGCTGAAAGTACAGTTAAGCCTTGCTTGGGTTGTGCCTCTAGTATAGACTCCAGAAATCTGTCTGTGTTCTCTAGAATAAGGGGCATGGGTGGGAATGAGTTAAACAGAGAAGCCCAGGCGCCAGCAGTCAGAGGGTATGTTTGTGAGTTTGTGATTCTCAGGGACTTTAAGGCCTGAGGACTTTGGCTCCCATGTGGTGCTCTTGCAGTGTACACTTCATCTGGGCCTGGTTCTTCCTCAAAAAAATCCTCCCATCTCTGCTGCCCATCACCAAGGGGTGGCTGGCAGAAGCCTTCAGGTTCTAACAGGGGCTAAGAAGGGGTCATAAGAGCCCCAAACAGGGCTGGGGTTGTGGCTCAGCGGGAGAGCGCTCATCTAGCACGTGCGGGGCCCTGGGTTCGATCCTCAGTACCACATAAAAATAAATAAATTAAATAAAGATATTGTGTCCAACCACACACACACACACACACACACACACACACATTTTTAAAGAGCCCCAAATAATTCAAACAGGCAATGTAGAGGACTTATCTGTGTATCTGGCTCTATCTGGTTCTAATCTCATAGGAACCCATTAAGGTATGTGCAGTTATTATCCTTATTTTAAAGATGAAGACCAGAGGCACAGAGATTTTAAACAACTTGCCCAGAGATACACTGGTAATAAGCGACAGAGGGTGGATTCAGTCGCAGATCTATCAGCTCCAAACCTGAGTTCTGTACCCCAGACTTCCTTCCCACAGTCCTCTTGTGACCTCAAGTGGAGTTTGGACACACACACATACTCCAGTGGATGTGGGACCTGTGGAAATGGCAAAGGCTGCCTGAAGGTCCTACTTACAAGGAGCTCAGAAAACCCACTGGACCAAAGAGCTCTACAGTCAATGTTCTTCAGCTTAGAAGGGCCGGGCAGGAATGTCTGCCTTTGAATAACAGGCCCTAGTCGTGTAGACTCTTCCGGTACAGCAAGAGAGGCAGGAGAGAGAATTTCACCCCAAGCTTCTTGTAAGTAGGACCTTCAGGCAGCCTTTGCCATTTCCACAGGTCCCACATCCACTGGAGTATGTGTGTGTGTGTGTGGGCACCAGCAAGCAAAACCTTAACTCCTTGTTGGTAATTTCCTGGACAGAGGACACTGCAGCTTCCTCTTGTGACCACCAGGGGGAGGTGCTCCCTTGGGAACTGTCTGCAGAGGAGGAGCACCTTCCCAGTCCCCTTCAATGGCAAGCAGTCCCTGGGCCACTCCTGCTGTTATCCTCAGGGTCAGCTCTGCTGCATCCTGTGACCTCTCCTTTCAAGGAGGAATTCACTCTCTCTGTGTGTGTGTGTGTGTGTGTGTGTTTCTCTCTCTCTCTCTCACACACACACACACACACACACACACAAACTCTACCTCCATTATCTCCAGAGGAAGTATGTTCTGTCAGGAGCCACCTGCCCTCACCTAGTATTCTTGTGCTAAAGCCCACTGAAGTTTTATAAAATGATCTCTCCTCTTTTACAAATAGTAAAAGAAGCCTGAGACTTCTCTACTGGTATAACAGCCATCCAATTCAGTCCTTGACTTCCAGTCAGCTGGCATAGTGAGTTCATGCTGTGGCTCCCCTCTCTGTTCCAAACACACAGCAAACTAAACAAAATACAAAAAATGATAAACAAAAGAACATAGCTGGGCCCAGACCAAAAGGGACATTTCTGCATACTAGAAGCAGCCCAGAAATGTAAAGTGATGAGTGGGGCTCAGGCCTGCTGGCTTCGAATCTAGAACAGCAGTAGCTGTCAGCAGCATAGCTCTTGGTAACTGCAGCTAATTAGCTCCAGGCAAGACAGTGGAGAAGAACCAGAACCCTTGAAGCCAGGGTGGGGTAAGGCTGCTTCTGCTTATGAAAGGAGGTGGTTGTGGTGGTGGGATGGTGGGGGAGGAAGCCACCTGTCCACAGACAGCCTGGGGCTGGAGATGCAGGAAGATGAAGATGCTTTCTTGACTACAAGCTGAGCCAGGCCACCCTCTGGCTACGTGCCTGAATCAATGATATCTTTAGGGAGCCCTGAAATGCTGTGACAGACCTGATTCTCTATTGGGCCTGGGCTCAGGACATTTGGACAGAGTAAAAAACAGATGTAAAAATAAGGTTTTTTTAAAAAAGTCCTCAACTCATTGTGAAGTTGTAAATCAAAATAAATGAAAAATACATTGTGGTAAAAAAAAAAAGGTAAAAAAATTAACATTTGGAATATAAATTCACTTCAGATTAAATTAATTTTATGAAAGTCTCATAAGACTATAAATCATGTTTAAGGTGCTCAAAAAGGCAAATGAAGACTTAATATTCATTGGAAATTAATAAAAACTGAATGAAAGCAGATAGAAATGAAAGGAGAACAAATTGATATGAAAACAATCATGTAGAACTCTTAGAAACAAAAGTTTGGTAACTCAAAATAATAATAAAAATAACAATAGAGTAGATAGAATATATTGTAGACCAGAAACAAAGGATTAGTGAGTTAGAAAATATAACTTACTGAAGAAAATATAACTGTTAGAAAGTATAACTGAACTATAATATGATATACAGAGACAGAAATTCAAATACATAACATCAGTTATGAGACATGAGTGACAGTTTGTAGTAAGGACAATGTATGTTCAGTAGGAGTTTTTGAGGAAGGGAATGAATGGAGGTAGCTGAGAAACTTCCTTGGGGAAATTGCAGAACGCCAAACACTTTATAACAGAACTAAAAACCCCACAGATTACTTCAAAAGTAGTTTCTGGCTTCATTAAAGAGTGAGGCTAGGGATGATGGAATAGTATCTTCAAAGTGCCTACTACACTTTTATACCCAGCTAACTTAGTCAAAATATAAGATAAAAAGAGCATCTCATACAAAATATGCCTATAGAGACTCTCATTGAAAGAATTATTATAGATTATTATAGTACATCAAGAAGAGAAATGAACACACAAAAAATCATACAAAATACAATGTTAAGAATAGAAATTGGTAAAATGTTGATAATCTAAATAAGCATTGACTATTACCAAAAACTCTTTTTTTCTTCATATTCTTATTGGTGCATTATAGTTGCAAATAATGATGGGATTCATTGTTATATATTTGTACAAGCACACAATATAATTTGGTCAATATAATTTCCCAGGACTTCCCTCCTATCTCCCCCCTTCTTTTACTGTACTGATCCCCCTTTGATTTTCATGATATCTCCCCCGCCCCACCTTTCTTTTCCTCCAATTTCTACACAGGAGAGAAAAATATACAACTCTTTTCTTTCTGAATTTAATTTATTTCACTTAACATATGTTCTCAAGTTTCATTCATTTTCCTGCAAATGACATAATTTCATTCTTCTTTATGGCTGAATAAAACTCCATTATGTATATGTGACAAAACTCTTTTTAAAATTCTCTCTTGGGATTCCACCTCTTGGGTCCCCTTCTTCCTCCGGGAGAAGTCTTTTCTGCTGTCCTTTAATAAACTTCTGTTTTCCACTCTGAAAAAAAAAATAAAAAAAAAAAAATAAAATTCTCTCTTATTTTTTGTCATGGTGGGAAATCAAATCCAGGACCTCTTACATGCTAAGCTAATGCTCTGCCATTGAGCTACACACCCAGCCCTAAAATCCTTGGTTTTACTAAAGGTATACATACTCATATCTTAAAAAGTCAAATAGTTCTACAAGGTTAATGTGGTAGCCAGCTTGCTGTGCCCCCCCCCCCCAATGACCTTCAACTCCTAGAACTCATGCCCCCTGTGTGATACCCTCCCATATCAAATAGAGCTGATCTGCATAACCAGTACAATGCTGCAGAAGATAATGGTATGTGGCATCTGAGGTTAAGGGATAAAAGGCATTGCAGTTTCTGCAAGGTTTTCTCTGGGGTCACTCACTCTAGAAGAAGACAATGGCCTTGTGGTGAGGGTACTCAGGCTGCCCTAAAGAGGGATCCATGTGGCAAGGAATTGAGGCCTCTTGGTGCCATTAGCTAGCACAAATTGCCAGGCTTGGTAGTAAACCTCTTTGGAAGTGGATTCTCTAGTATGATAAACTCCATGTATGTATAATATGTCAAAATATACTCTGTCATGTATGTCTAAAAAAAAAAAAAAGACTTCAGTAGATTACAGCCCTCACCAGGATCTTGACAGTAACCCAGGAAGGTTCTGAGTCAGATCCTCCAGCTAAACTGCTCCCAAATTCCTGACTCACAGAGACTGTGAGATAACAAGCGTTTGTTGTTCTGTTAAGCTGATAAGTTTGTGGAGTGATTTGTTGCATCAGAGATAATATAGCCATTTTACCCCACCCCAGTGCCCAATACCCAAAGGCAAATACTTTCAACACTTTTCCTTTTAGCTGCTATTTTTTGTTGTTGCTTTTATAATGGGCCTTTATATTTCTATCTATCTTGTTTCTCTTTTTAGTTTTAATTTTAGGTATTACATATTTACTTCCTTTTGTGGTAGATAATATTATTTTCTTCCCTCCTAAATTCTTCTCGCCTTCAAGGTAGTTATAGCCGACTATTTTGCTGTTGAGTGCTTCTACCATGATGACATTTACTTTCTTGTCCTCCACCCTACTCCCTCCTGATAGTAATGGTTTACTATTTTGTTTGTTTGGATTTCTCTTCCTGTGAGTAATTTGTCTCCTCTAAGTATGTCTGAACTTATCAGGTATTCTATTAATTTCATCTTTTTCTTGGGGACGTTCTATCTCCTAGGAGCTTGCGCTCCTTAGACCTTCTGTACAGCTGTGTTTTTGGGAGGGCATTCTCTGTCACCTGGGGATCCCCTTGCTGACCTTTTGTGTCCTGTGTCTTCCTCTTTGCTTATTCCTTTGTTTCATGCAGTATATTCTCCAGCGGTTTCCTGAGCAGGGTGCATAAGACCTTTTTTTTGTCCTTCCGCGCTTTTTTGGGGAAACAAATACATAAGCCCTTCCAAACTGGAAGGTTTTATCGTGTAAAATCGCATTAAAATAACATTTTCTACATAGGCATTATGTCAAAGATGTGCCTTTAGTCATCTGTCTTCTTTTTAACACAAGTGTATTCTAGGTACATTTTTTGGAAACCATTCGTCTTTGAAAATGTCTAAGGTACAATTATACTTGCATTATGCTTTGGCTGTACTCTGGGTTGGAAGTAATTCTCTCTCAGAATTTGAGGATACTGTCCTTTTGTTATCTTTTATCTTCTGGTGTTACTATTTAGAGGCCCACAGCTATTTTGATTCCAGATTCCAAATATGGAATTTCTTTCTTTCTTTTTTTTCCTCCTGGAAAATTTTGAGCATTCACTTTCTTTTTCTTTTTTTTAAAATATTTTTTAGTTGTTGATGTACCTTTATTTTTTATTTATTTACATGTGGTGCTGAGGATTGAACCCAGTGCCTCACACATGCCAGGCAAGCGCTGTGCCGCTGAGCCACAGACCCATCCCTGAGCTCTTTCTTTTATCCCTGTTGTTGTGATATTATATTAAGCCTTTGTAGGAGTTTTTTGAAATTCATTGTCCTGGGAATGTGGAGACCCTTTTAATCTAGAAAGTCATGTTCTTTCTTCTAAGAAGTTTTCTTGAATTATTTCTTTGGTACTTTCCCCCTGCCATTTCCTCTTGTTAAATTTCTTTTTCTTTGGATATTAGACTTTCTGGATCAATCATCTAAAGGTCTTATCTTTTCTTTCCTGTTTTCAACCTCTCTGTCCATCTCTAGGGAGATTCCTTGACTTTTATTTCCAGGCTTTCATTTAAGTTTTTTTTTTTTTTAATTTATTCTCCTGCATTTTATTATCTACCTATCTCTGCTTATGTATCTAAGGATATTAATTATAGATTTTAAAAGATAGTTACTTCTTTCTTTTCCCAATTGTCTTAATTTCCTCAGAACTCCCTTTCTGTTTTGTTCATTTTGTCTCTTTTTACATGGAATGCTCAGATGTCTGGTAATCCTTTGCTATAGTCTAAATATCTCCCTCTCCCTAAAATTTATATGTTGAAATCCTCAAACCCAAGGGGATGGTATTAGGAGGTGGGGTCCTTATGAAGCCATTTGGTCATGGGAGTTGCACCTCATATATGAGATTAGTGCTTTTATAAAAGAGGTCCAAAAGCCGGGTGCTGTGGCACATGCTTGTAATCCCAGAGGCTCAGGAGACTGAGGAAGGAGGATTTCGAGTTCAAAGCCAGCCTCAGCAACTTAGTAAGGCCCTAAGCAACTCAGTGAGACCCTGTCTTTAAATGAAATACAAAAAGAGCTGGGGATGTGACTCGTTGGTTGAGTGCCATTGAGTTCAATCCCTGGTAAAAAAAAAAAAAAAAAAAGGCCCAAGAGAGAGCCCTTACTTCTTTCACCATGTGAGGACACAGCGAGATGTTGTCTATGAGCCAGAAAGTGGACTCTCACCAGATGTTGAATCTGTCTTGATCTTGGACTTTTCAGCTTTCAGAACTGTGAGGAATAAATTCTGTAGTTTATGGTCTTTGTTACAGCTGCCTGAGCAGATTAGGACATCCTTGCTTGTTGGTGTTCAGGATAAAGCCCTGAGGAGCTGCCTGAAGTATGAGGCTGGGCTTTGTCTTAGGTCAATTTCTCTGTAAGCTCCTCTGGCTACACTCTTTTCCTAGGGATCCACAAATGTCAATATGTAGGTCTTTTCCCCAGGGTTCAGTCTTCCAAGTGGGGATAGTCCTTCTCATTCAGATTCAACTCAGTCATCCTGTGTTAATCCCACCCACATTGCTATTCTGGTACCCTCAGTTTCCGTGACTTCTCAGGACTGTGCACCCTCTATTAGTTTGCTCCTGCATTTCCTGGATGGTTGGCTTAGGGGTGAGTTTTTTCTGGTATATTGAGTCACTTATTTTTTTTTTATTCCATCTGCTTTTCAGTTTCCAGAATTTGTGGGTGTCCTTTTGTCTCCCATTCTTTTGAAGTGTCATGCTTAAATCATTTCAGACAGTTCTAAAGTGGAGATTTGGGAGGGAGTTGGGGTAATGAAATCTACAACTATTTTTTTTTTTTCTAAATAATAAGTGAAACTAAAACTCTAGATCATCACTGTTCAATAGCTACTAGCCACAGATGGTCATTGAGCAATCAAAATGTGGTTAGTTGAAGATGAGATGTATTTTATACTTCATTGTGATGCACAATGGATTTCTGAGACTTAATATGAGTTAGAGTGTAAAATATCTTATTTGTATTTTAAAATATTGAATATGTGTCAAAATGATAATATTTTAGCTATTTTGAATTAAAAATATATTATTAACATTAACTTCACTTTTTTTTTCCTACTTCTTAAATTGTGACTACCAGAAAATATAAATCACCTATGTGGATCATGTTTTATTTCTGTAGGGCAGCAATGTATTAGATGACAAAAGATTAAGGATTGTTTAAGTGAAGAGTTATAATGACCTTGTTGTGTAAGAAAAAAAGGAGAAATGGATGAACTTTACATTTTTTAGATTAAACTACAATTATATTCAAGAGTTAAGAATTAAGGACAAGGTGAAGAATCAAAATACAATATTTAGCTTCCAAACCAACAGAGGAAAAATAATATAATTTAGAAAAAAGTTTAAGTTCTCCTAGAAAACAGCAAATATTTTGCAAAATGAAAGAAGGAAAAAGGTTATGAAACAAAAACAATAAAATGTTACTAATAAGTAAAAAATAAGTAAATATTATTTATATGAGTAGATCAAATTGACCAGTTAAATGCAGAGATGACCAAAATGGATAATAGGACACGAGCTAATTCATATGCTGCTTATAAGACACACGCTTAGAACAAAACCAAACACAAAGGCTGAGGATGGTCTGGTGGACAAAAATGTAAGGTGCAAATAGTATTCAAAAGCAAGTTCATATGACAATGTTAATATCATACAAAATCAGGACAAAGAATATTAATAGTGAAGGAATAAAAGATCTTAAATAGTAATAAAAAGAGCAGTTCACTAAGCAGATATGATAATCATGAACCTCTCTGCTCCTACCAAACAAAACTAGTAGAATTACAAAGGAAAATAAAGAAATTTTATACCAGGAGATTTTAATACATTTTTGACACCAACATATTTAGTAGGTAAAAATATAATAAGTATATCGCTGGGCACCATGGCACACTCCTTTAATCTCAGAGGCTTGGGAGGCTGAGGCAGGAAGATCACAGGTTCAAAGCCAGCCTCAGCAATTTAGCAAGGCCCTAAGCAACTCAGCAAGACCCTGTCTCTACATAAAATATAAAATAGGGCTGGGGATGTGGCTCAATGGTTAAGCACCTTTGGGTTCAATCCCCAGTACTAAAACAAAACAAAATAACAACAGATATATATCTGTTTTATATTTTATATATCTATTTTACCACAGTATTGTAAAGCTTAGTTTAATATGCTCACTATATTCCAAACATATTTATTAATTAAAAAAATTTTTTTGTAGTTGTAGATGGACAGAATTCCTTTATTTTATTTGTTTTATTTTATGTGGTGCTAAGTATTGAACCCACTGCCTCACACATGCTAGGCAAAGCACTCTGCCACTGAGCTATAGCCCCAGCCCCAAACATATATTTATTTTAAAGTATGCACTGAATGATTAATTATAAATATTAACTATAGAACAGGTAAAAGAGGATGTTAGTCAATATCATGTAAATGATATCCTCTAACACAAAACAAGCAAATTAGAAGTTTTTAATAAAAATGACATTAAATCCCCTACACATATAGACCTGTTTGGATTTGCTCCTAAATAAATGAGTTAAAGATGATATCAATGGAAATCACCTAATGTTTAAAAATAAATAACAACAAAACTACCATATTAAAACCTGTTCAATGAAACAAAGCAATTCTAATTTTAAACAAGAAAAAGTGAAAATTAATTATTTATTCAATACAAGAGACTAAAGTAAACCTAAGGAAAGTAGAGGGAGGATATTAGTAAAATATGAAAGGTAGTGAAATAGAAAACAAAAGAAAGAAAATTAAGAGATGATTCATTAAAAATAAAAAAAAGAAACACTTAACAAAACATGTGATGAATGAAACTCATCCAGGAAAAAAAGGGGAAAAGTTACTGAGAAGCAATATTAGAAATAAAAAATAGGAATAACTAGTAAAGTAGTAGAAAATTTTAAAAATAATGAAGAATGATAGACAACTTCATATTAATGAAATTAAAAACATATAGGAAATGCATACTTTTCTAGAAGATATAAATCATCAAACTTGACCAAGAAGACATAGAAAATTTACATTAACTAATAATAATTGTGTAATCAGTCAAACATCCCCTCCTTCAAAAACAACAGCAAAAAAACCAAAAACAGGTTTTAGAGGAAGATTTTTACTGAAATTTCAAGGAACTCTTTCAGAGAATTGAGGAGCAGGAAAATTTATTTTTGAGGTTTATATGTTCCTGATAGTAATCATACTAGGTTCATTCAAGAAAAGAAAACTATAAACCAATCTCACTTTTGTAGCTGCATCCACGATAGCTCCCAATGAGCCTTACCTCCGGAATGTCAGACCCTTGATTCATGGCTGGTTTTAGTGTTCATTAGGATATGGCAGAAGTGAGAGTATGCCTTTGGAGGCTAATTGATAAAAGACATTGCCATTTCTGTCTTACCCTTTTGGATTTCTTGCTCTGCAGGAAGCCAGCTGCCATGTCATGTCATGAACACATTCCAACATCCCTATAGAGAGGTCCACAGGTGAGAAACCGCCTTTTGCCAACAGCCAGCACCAATTTGTCAGTCATATGAGCGTGTCATTTCAGAATTGGATCCTCCAGCCATAATCGGGTCTTCAGGTGACTGCAACAGTGGCTAACAACTTGGCTGCAACCTCATGAGACACCTCAAGACAGAACCAGGCAGCTAAGTTGCTCTCATATTCCTGACCCCCAGAAAAGGAGAGATGATAAATATTTATTATTGTTCTAATCCACTACTTTGGGATAATTATGCAACAATAGAAAACTGCTGCACTCACTTATGAAGTTAGATACAGAATCCATAAATAAAATACTAGCAAATTGAATTAAGTAGTCTGTGATTAGAGTTTATCCCAGAATGTAAAAATATTGAACTTAGGAAAATGTACTAATATGACTTATCATATTAAAAAATTAAAGGAGAGATCTGAGGATTTAGCTCAGTGGTAGGGTGCCACAGTCTGGCTGGGCATAATTCAGGAGCCACTTGTCAAAAGAAACAAACTTTATTTTTAGAACCACACACGCCAAACAAAACAGCTCCTCAGGAAAAACCCTCAGAGCCCAACTGCCACCACTGGCTTCCCACAAGCCTCTCAACCTCCCCCACTCCTCCTGCTCTTGAGGCCTATTGGCTGGGTCGCGTGGGCGGAGCCAAAAAAAGTCCCCCAATGAGCAGCTCCGTAGTCTGAAAGGGCGGGGAAACAGCTCAATGAGCATCACTGCAGAGGAGCCAATCAGCTAGAAGTTGCTGGGGCCGCTGTGAGCCAATCATCAGCTTGCAGTCTGAAAGTTTGCTGGGGCCCCTTCAGCTATGGCTCTCAACATCTCCCCCTCTCTGTTTAAACAACAAGCATGTGGCTTAGGGACCGTGCCTGCCTTAGGTTGTCCAATAGTACATATGGTCCTTACCGGTTATTGGATGAGCTGACCTCAAGGCGTCAGCCTCCTGTCTTAGGTTGGTACCATTGTAATTGGATCTTACCCGTCACTGACTACCGGTCCAGTATACAGCCACACCTGTGGATAGGTCTTTGTACCAGCGGGGGGTGGGGGGTGAGGTTCTTTGCCTCACCTCTGTTGGCCCCCAAATTTTAG